>NC_056731.1:310154539-310324539 GCF_019279795.1 Protopterus annectens
TGCCACACATGGCCTGCACCTGTCACCCCTGGGATTCCGGATACTGGCTAAGGCTCTTGCTGCCCCTATAGTGCCTTTTTTAGGCAGGGTTCAAATAACAAATTCATCACCATAACAGGAACAGGCAAGCAAAAACTGAGGGTAATGCTACTCAATGCTAGAAGTCTAAATCTGAAAATGCACTCACTCGAGGCACTCCTTAAAATGGAGAACATCGATATCTGTGCAGTGACTGAGACCTGCTTCAAGGCTCCAGAGAGCACCCCTGCACTACCAGACTATAACTCATACCACATTTCGGCCATGTAACCTGGACCGAAACACCAAAGGCGGAGGTGTGTCCATATTCATTAAGGATATCCACACCTCCAGGCTAGTTGCTCAGCATAATGCATCCGAGGTTATCCAAGTGCAACTAACTCTGGGCAAAACTGCAATCCAAATTGTAGCTTGCTACAGATCCCCCACCATGCTCCAGGATTCCCACTCCTCTTTTCTTGATGTACTGGAAAATATTAGGGTTCAACCAAACACAATAATAATGGGCGACTTCAACTACCCCACCATTAACTGGGAAAATTACTTGTGTACCAACTCCTTAGCTCAACGCTTTCTAGAATTCATAAACTTCAATGCCCTAGATCAACTTATCTACACCCCCACCAGGGGCAACAATATCCTAGACCTAGTCATTACCAACATGAGTGACCGGTGTTCCACACCTGAAGTCAACTCCTCGTTGGTCCAATCCGACCATAAGCTTATCACCATTGATATCCACATCCTGTCCCTACCCCCCCCCCCCATTAAGGAAACCACAGTAAAAACTTTCTCCAAAGCCAATTTCATTCTTCTTAAGACAGAAGTGGTGAACTTCATGACACCCATGCAAATGGACAATACAATTACAACTGCTGAAGCCTACACAAATGCACTCTATAAGCACTTACACGAGTGCATGGATCGTGCTGTCCCAAACAGAACCAAGACGCTATCCTCCAAAAAATGGAAGCCAATCTAGTGGTCCCCTGCCATAAACAAACTGTACAACAGAAGGAAGAAACTGTTGCAAAAGAGAGTAAAATCTCATGAGTGGAGGAGCTCCCTGGTCAGCCTCAGCAAGAAGCTGAGATCCCTTATAAGATCCTCCAAAGCTAGCTACGAAAACAAAATCACCACTAAATCCAAGGACAACCACAAAGCATTCTATAGCTATGTCAAGAATCTAGATGGCAACACCCAGATCTGCTCTGAGTTACAGCACAAAGGCACAAAAAATTACAGAACCAACCGATATTGCCAACATCCTGGCAGATCGGTTCAGTGCTAACTTTACCCCCATCTCACCCCCTAAAGGGCCCATATCTATTTAGGAAGAATGCAGAGTTCCTGTAATCACAACTGCGCAGGTAAAAGCTGCACTCTCTAAAGCCAAAAACACAGCATCCATGTGACAACATCCCAGGCTGCGTTTTACACGAACTTCAGAATGAATTAGCTCCCCACTTAAGCACCATGTTCAATAATAGCCTCGCATTAGGCTTTGCGCCCATTGAATGGCGCACAGCAACAGTTATCCCACTCCACAAAGGGGGAGCCACCACTGATACCGGGAACTATGGACCTTTTAGCCTGACGAGCCTGGTCTGCAAGGCCATGGAAAGTATCATCATGGAACTCATAAACAAAGACATTGGTAACCTCCAAACTCTGGATCCCGCCCAGTTCGGGTTTGTGAAGGCACTGGGTGGCAGTGAAGAGTTACTGAATAGCTGGGTAACTACAGCAAAGCTAGTAAGAGAGATGGCTAGAAGGGTGCTTGGCGTGACATCTGGAAAGAGGAAGGAGGACAAGGAGACCTGGTGGTGGAATGAAGAAGTTCAGGACAGTATACAGAGAAAGAGGTTGGCGAAGAAGAAGTGGGATTGTCAAAGAGATAAAGAAAGTAGACAAGAGTATAAGGAGATGAGGTGCATGGCAAAGAGAGGTGGCGAAGACTAAGGATAAGGCGTATGAAGAGTTGTATAAAAGGCTGGACACTAAAGAGGGAGAAAAGGACCTGTACCGATTGGCTAGACAGAGTGACTGAGCCAGTAGAGATGTGCAGCAGGTAAGGGTGATAAAGGATAATGAGGGAAACTTACTCACACGCGAGGACAGTGTCTTGAGCACATGGAAAGAGTACTTTGAGGGGTTGATGAATGAAGAGAATAAGAGGAAGAGAAGGTTGGATGATGTGCGGATAGTGAATCATGAAGTGCAGTGGATTAACAAGGAGGAAGTAAGGATAGCTATGAAGAGGATGAAGAATGGAAAGGCTGTTGGTCCAGATGACATACCTGTGGAAGCATGGAGGTGTTTAGGTGAAATGACAGTGGAGTTTTTAACCAGATTGTTTAATGAAATCTCGGAAAGTGAGAGGATGCCTGAGGAATGGAGAAAAAGTGTTTTGGTACCGATTTTTAACAATAAGGGTGATGTGCAGAGCTGTAGTAACTACAGAGGGATTAAACTGATCAATCACAGCATGAAGTTATGGGAAAGAGTAGTGGAAACTAGGTTAAGAAGGGAGGTGATGATTCGTGACTACAGAGGGATTAAACTGATCAGTCACAGCATGAAGTTATGAGAAAGAGAAGTGGAAGCTAGGTTAAGAAGGGAGGTGATGATTAGTGATCAGCAGTACGGTTTCATGCCAGGAAAGAGCACTACAGATGTGATGTTTGCTCTGAGAGTGTTGATGGAGAAGTACAGAGAAGGTCAGAAGGAGTTGCATCGTGTCTTTGTGGATTTAGAGAAAGCATATGACAGGGTGCCTAGAGAGGAGTTTTGGTATTGTATGAGGAAGTCAGGAGTGTCAGAGAAGTATGTAAGAGTGGTACAGGATATGTACGGGGATAGTATGACAGCAGTGAGTTCTGCGGTGGGAGTGACGGATGCGTTTAAGGTGGAGGTGGGATTACATCAAGGATCAGCTCTGAGCCCTTTCTTATTTGCAATGGTGATGGACAGGTTGACAGACTAGATCAGACAGGAGTCCCCGTGGGCTATGATGTTTGCAGATGACATTGTGATCTGTAGTGGGAGTAGGGAACAGGTGGAGGAGACCCTGGAGAGATGGAGATATGCTCTAGAGAGAAGAGGAATGAAGGTCAGCATGACTAAGAATATATGTATGTGAATGACAGGGAGGACAGAGGAATGGTGAGGATGCAGGGAGTACAGGTGGCAAAGGTGAATGAGTTTAAGTTCTTGGGATCAACAGTTCAGAGTAATGGTGAGTGTGGAAGAGAGGTGAAGAAGAGAGTACAGCTAGGATGGAGTGGGTGGAGAAGAGTGTCAGGAGTGATTTGTGACAGACGAGTACCAGTAAGAGGGAAAGGGAAGGTCTACAAGAGGGTAGTGAGACCAGCTATGTTATACGGGTTGGAGACAGTGGCATTGACAAAAAGGCAGGAGTCAGAGCTTGACGTGGTAGAGTTGAAGATGTTAAGATTTGCACTGGGTGTGACGATTATGGACAGGATTAGGAATAAGAATATTAGAGGGTCAGCCCAGGTTGGAAGGTTTGGAGACAAAGCCAGGGAGGCAAGATTACGTTGGTTTGGACATGTGCTGAGGAGGGATGCAGAGTATATTGGGAAAAAGATGCTAAGGATGAAGCTGCCAGGTAACAGGAAAAAAGGAAGGCCTACGATAAGGTTTATGGATGTGGTGAGAGAGGACATGCAGGCAGTTGGTGTGACAGAGCAAGATGCAGAGGACAGGAAGAAATGGAAACAGTTGATGGCTGTGGCGAACCCTAACTGGAGCAGCCGAAAGAAGAAGAAGAAGATCATGCCTCCTGAACCTGATCGACTTCTTTGAGGCAGTCACCAAAGCCGTGGACAAGGGTAAGGTGGTTCACGCAGCCTCTCTTGACCTCGCCAAGGCTTCGACACCATCCCCCATTCTGGAATTATAGCTAAACTCACTAAGCTAGGTATAAATCCCTACGTCACAAGATGGGTTGCCAACTGGCTCACTGACAGAACCCACACTGTAAAAGTTGCAGACTCCAAATCTGACCTCAAAAGCACTGACAAGTGGAGTACCACAGGGTTACGTCCTGGGACTTCTCCTGTTTGGTATCTACTTCTCTGAAGTACAGGCTAACACAGAAGGCCTCTGGCTAACAAAGTTCGCAGATGACTGCAAATTAGGAGCCACAGTCAAATCCCCAAATGATGTGGACATCCTACAGAAGCCTCACTGAGACAGATGCCTGGCGTCAGAGCCATGGCCTCAAGCTCAATGCCAAAAAGTGCAGTGTCATCCCCTTTGGTAAAAACTCTGTACCTATGCACTACCACATAGGCAGCAATCTACTTAACACCGAATGCGTGATAAGAGACCTTGGGACCCAGGTGGACAGTAGTCTCTCCTTTGACAGTCACATCGCCACAGTAGCCAGGAAGTCCTTCTATGTGGCACACCTCATCCTAAAAGGGTTCTCATCCAGGAAAAAAGAGGTCATTGTTCCCCTCTACTCATCACTCAGACCCATTATAGAGTACAATGCCCCTTTTGGAATGCACCTCACAAGACATCTGCAGCAGCTGGAAAGGCCACAGAAGTACCTCACAAAGAGGATTACTGGCCTCAAACAAATGCCCTATACTAACCACCTCAAAAAACTCCAGCTTTACTCCGGAGCATATCGCCTACTCCGAGGCGATGTCTGCCTAACATATAAAGCTATGTCAAACCCAGAGCTGATGGACATGCTACACCTAACGAAACCCCAACCCCTCCAAGCTACATGCTCTAGGGACCTAAACCTTGATTCCTATCCCAGAAACTTCCCATACTCTGGAACAATCTACCCATCTATGTCAAGCAAAGTTCTTCATTAGTACTCTTCAAGAAAAATCTTGATGAGTGGATGGGAAATAGGAAATACACCCCGGGGATCACTTCTGTGTCTCTGCTGGACAGCAGCACAGGAAAATAACTTTCTTGGGTGGCATAAGTTATAACACCTTGCTGGCTAGGCTTATGTAGGCCCTTGGGCCAATAGCCTAGTACCTACATATGACCCTATGAACTGAAAAATGCGTTTGTATATGTGGATTAAATAAACCGCCTTTGTGTGTGTGGTGTTTTAAACAGTGGTCTGATTTTTTTTGATTATGACCAAGGATGAAAGAGGATGACTTACTGCAAGATACTCTTGGACGATGATGGCAGTGATAATTTGTTAGAGGCTACCTCCTTGGTTAGTGATGCAAGTACCATCAATATTATTAGTGTTTGCTGGAAATTAAAGCAAAACACAAAAGTGTGAAGTGGGGCAGATACACAGCTCCCATGGATATGCACTATTAAGGTCATGTTTGATTTGGCTAGCTAACTATATGACAGTAAGGATGCCTCTGAAACTTGCGTTGGTCCATTTGGCAATGTGGAAATGAAGGGGGAGTACAAGCTGCAAGTTTGTTTTCCAGAATTAAGTTGTCATAGTGCAGTATGCCACACATGTATTACCTGGGTACTACACAAGGGTTTTTGACTGTTGAGAAACACTACAGATGTGGACGCTAGTACTGAGAAGAGGGTTTAATGATAAGGGTACTGTTAAATCTATGATACTGAGGTCCACGAAGATGAGTGACTAAGGGTAAACATTGTAAAAAGATATAAATACAGAGGAATGTGGCAGGGTCTCTAATTATAATCCGCTTATTCGTTCAAGAAATGGATGTCAAGAGCTTCACTTTCAGATTGGAGAGATGCAAAGCTTAAGAGGAGAGTCCTGACTTTATGCTGGAATAACAATACAATGTTTTTATTTCTGTATGCTACTGATGTGGATTGTTGCTTTAAGTACAACTGATAGTTTGAACATCCTGTGGTTTAAAAGTTTGTTAAATGTTTGTGACTTAATAAAGACCTTTCTTTTTAACCTATTAATCAAAAAAACATGTCCAGCAGATTTCACAAACTGATCTGGGACGAAGCAACTCCCCTGAGTCTCCCAGCCATCCATGAATCTTACTCACTTCTAAGGTTACTGCACTGCAGGGCAAGGATAAATCCTGAACTTTCTGGCTTTTTTCACTAAGGGGACATTTTAGCCAAGTGCTATTTACTGAGCAGTTGGTCTTTGCATTATCAAGATAATAAATGGAAGTTATTTATCACAACAAGTACATAAAACCATAATCCAAAATCTGTGCGAGCTGTCCAGATATAATTGTATTGACTAAAGATGATGACGATGAGTTAGAACAATCTTTTATTCTAAGGATAAATTGACAGAAACCAGACACCATGTCTGCATACACAAGAAAGTAAAGGATGCAGTTTTCTGCCTACCTGTTATAATCTTCTGAATAACTTTCATCAAAAAAAGATGCTTTTGAGAAAGCAGAAACTCCACTAACCAGTATCTCTCCTCTAAAGTAAACTGTGGAAAAGATGAAGCCTCTTGTTGCCAAATATAAGCATGTTCACCTGCTTATGAAAAAACAGCACCTGATGAAGAGACTGAGGTTCTCAAATGGGATCCCCATTAAAAAGAAGGGGAAAAGCTGCTCTGCCAAGGAAAGCCCCAAGGAGTCCAAGACTCTTGAGATTTACAATGCTTGTAATGTGAAAATGTGCCTATACAAAGACAGCTGCCTCTGCTGCTTCTTTAACCATTAGTCTAATCTGACCAAGCTCCAGACTGCGACAACCAGATCTTATTAGATGGTGTTCTACCCAAGAAAAGGTATAAGCATTTCAGTATATAGAAGGCCACCTTCATCTCCAACACTTGTTAGATGCAACTCCTGCCTTTAAACATGTTTTTGTGTAAATACCTATTCTATCTCACCATAAAAAGACACACACACACACACACACACACACACACACACACACACACACACACGATGTTAGTCTACAAATGAACGGACATCAGCAACAGCCTAGTTTAAAGATGACAGTTTTTTTTTAAACAAGAAACATCTTTATTAAATTATCATGTATGACATAGGCAATCTTACATTTACATAAATGAAAATAAACCATAGTGCCACAGTCTCAGTTGCAAACCATGCTGACACAACTGTAGCTACACACATTATACATCACTTCTGATATATCCAGTCATTGTCAGCCATTACATAGCTCATTCAAATCCTGCCTTCTTTTAAACCTCGTTCATCCTCTGCATGTATATATCCTACATTTCCCAATTTTTCCTATGCAATTTGCTCCTACTCTTTTCTAATAATCCCAGTAAAAGTTATTTTATCTCAGCTTATCTTCTCAAGTTCTAGCAAAGTTGGTTTAGACTTTGATTTCTATTTTCTAGTAATTGCTTTTTTGGCAGCCATCATAATTAGACTCAGCAAGGCCTCACTATGTCTAGGCAATTCCAATTATGTGTCTGAGCTCAACAAATCATTTCCTTAGTTACTTCAATTTGCTCACCCAGCATCTCTGACAAAACAATCTGTAGGGAATCTTTAAAATCGGCCAACATATTACACTCGCACAAAATATGACACCTCCAACATTTGCTGTCTACTAGAGGAAAAATACTTTGGAGTCTGCTTAGGGTATAAAAAAAAACACTTCCAGGCAAAGATCTAAATCTTCTAGATTTTGTTGCATATTTGGGAGACATACATATATCCCCCTGTTGTTTCTTTGTGAATTGCTTATCCAGTCTCTCTTTCTAATCTTTCCTAACCTTCTTTGGTTGATTGTTATAGTTATCATGCAATATTTTATATGCTCTACTGATTATTCCTTTCTTAATGGCAACTTCTGTTCTAGATTCTATTAAAAATTCTTAAGTGCTGGTCTTGCATTTAGCATCCCCCCATTTCTTTCTCTTTGCCTGGACTCTGATATCAATCCATGATAGGAAAGGCAGTGTATTATCCTGCAGTCCAAAGAATTTCTTGGCCTCTTCCGACTCTACTACCTTTCCCTCTCTAGTTATTTGCTCCCAATACCTTGGTTCCTTTGCCAATTTTCTCCAACATATTCCTTACCCTTCCTGCCTATTGTCTGTATCGTATCCCTAATTGCAGTCACTCCTATTCTCAGAATCTCCTTTCGCCATTGCCGTATTGTTGAAAGATGACAGTTTGAACAAAAGTATTTTGATCAACTTGTTTTGATCAGATTCATTTTATCTAAATGTCAGTCAAACATCACTGGGGTATTTCTATAAGTTAATGACTTTACTGTTAGACTTGGGATTAGTAATGAACTTTGATTAACGTATGCGAGAGGGGTTTGCGGTCCTTACCTGGGGGTCAAGTGGACTACCCAGTTAGAAGATGAACACAGATTCCGTTTTGCTCATTTTTGTCGAGTCTGTATTTCAAAAGAAATACTTTCACTTTTGAAGAATTCTGACTGTGCAGACACGATTACATTGTTTTGCAGGGAGGATGTTTTTGATGAAATGACCTAGCGCTATAAATGTATCAGTCATTCTCCTCACAAGGCATTACATGAAAGCACTCTTTCTACCTATCATTTTCACTCAATATAAATGCCCAGGTCCAGTTCTAGTCCAGTTATCAAGGACATCTACTTCATTTTAACACTACCCTCTATCGTTCAGTTGTCCACAAAATTTCTATATATAAGTGGCAGATAAAATATGCAACACAATTATTTAAGGAAGAAATCGACACTATGTTATGGAAACAGCAGATATAATGAGCAGTAACATTTACTAAACTAAGCATCTCTGACTTAAAAAAAAAAAAAATCACAGTTTGGCTTACATACACACTGCACTGGCAAAACATAAAGATCAGATTCAGTATCCTGCAACCCAAACAACACCTGCTTAATTATGTACAAAATTTTGTGGCAATAGTAGAAACAGTACAGAAATACTTGCCTGCTTTCTTTTTATATCTGGAGATGACGAAGTAAGTAGCAATGTAGAGTACAGCAAACAGAAGAAAACAGATCTGGAAAAAAGTTATGGAAATATATTACACTGCTGTAAATATACAAGTTATTAACATGGCCAGCATTTTCTGAAAGATTTGCTAAGGCAGTAACCGGGATGTTAACTCTAAAGGCTTAAACCTAGAATCACTTAATATAATCAAAACAGTCTTTGTGGTTGCCACATCAAAATTTATAGACAGAAACCAATACCCAAAACAGATATGTTCACCTGCTTTTGTCATTTACTGAAAAACATAAAAATACTTTTCAATTAAAACCAATTTCTTTCCTGCTTCCTTCGCAAACCAAATAGAAATCATATAAGACTGTAAACTGAAGAAAATAAAGGGCCCAATTCCAAAAGACTTCTTTTGTGTAAGACAACTGCACCCACAGCGAGGCATTTGGAATCTGGCCCATAAAATATGTTCACAACGTGGGCTGGAAAGAGGGATCGGACTTGTTCCAATACCCCAGTAAACCCTATTTAACCACTGCACAAACTTAACTGTAACTCCTTGAAAAGTACTGCTATGTAAAACACCCGGGGCAATACTTGATTACAAAACCGAAAGTAAATGCATTTACATTTTTATCCTGTGAAAGTTGCAGTCCATGAAAAAAATAAGAGCAAGTCTGAAAACAACTTAATGTGCTCCTATCTTCCCAGCTCTATTCTAGAATAACATCACATCATGATAGGGAATGATGGGGATTCAGAAAAATACATTTTAGGATGCCAAAAGACGCTCTACCTTAACAATTTCAGCTAAGAAATAAATAATTGCACCAAAGAAAACATATGTAACATTTACAATATGGTAAGTAACAATGCTATCACAACAAATGTGTGAAAAATCACTTCAGGAAAAGCTTGTTAAGCACCACTCTGATATCAGAAAGGTGCTTAACAAACTTGTCATTTTCCGCAGTTTCTGAGGGTAATCTCAGAGCTCTACACACAAGTATGTTGAACCATTTTTAGAAATTACAGATACCAAAGTTATATAAATATATTTAATTACACAAATGCATGGGGTCATAACTTTTATGTTTTATATCAAAATACTAGAAATTGTTAAATATCCATTTCTTTAAGCATAATGGATGCAGCAGTCTTATTTAAAATGTAGACAGAAATGTGTTTTTTTCCACTCAAAAGTATGTGCAAGCCTTGATGGGAAGATTATTTAACATATATTCCATTATTTGAACTAGTTAATTTAAACTTTGATGAATATAATACATATGCCCAGTTCCCAAGCAAAAGAAAGCACATGAAGTGGGCATTGTATAATTACTACCCACATGCCCAAAGGCTGTAAGCCACCTTTCTGCAAGCTAATGCATCGCAATTCCCCTAGGCATATGGTAATACCTGTACCTTAAAGTATCGCCTTGTGCCTTACTGCTTAGATTAGACTTTTGACCATGAGATGGAAACTAAAAGTAGGAACAGTGTTTCCTATGGGACTCTCTTCATTTCTACCTGTGGTAATCACCTGATGTAACCCTCAAGAACATAATTACCTTTTTCACATCAAGATATTTAGTCTTTTCAGTAAAGATCCCACCACCTTACGTCTCCAGAACTCCATGATCACAGTGTGTACTGAGATATTTCTACATCCACCTAGAAGCCACTGTTTCACAAGTGTGAAGAAATTAGTATTTATTTATTTACTGATATCTGACTACCAGGAAAGTTTGACTGGTAGACATCCATTTTCAGCGGAGGCCTGGGGAGAAAAGTTGCAAACTATTACAAAACATTTTAAGAACAGTAATTTTATAATCATCAAAAATAAAACAAAAACATCTGCAGTTCAAATAACTATAACAAATTAGACATAATATAAAAACATTAGTTACAAATCAAAACAAGGTATATAACAATCGTTTAATATTTAGAGAAATGTTAGACAGTTTGTAGACAAATTAAAGGTAAGTTAGTCGAATACAAATAGGAATTGCAATATGAAGCGAGGGAAAAAGAGGCTTGTGGTATATGTAGAGAGAAAGTCGGGGTAGAAAACTAGACAGCAGTGAGATAGTAAGTGAAGAAGAGAGGGTAAGGAAGTATAAGGAATGAAAATATACTTGTTCACATTTAGGGATATAGTTTATTTGGATTTGAGCAAGAACAGAGCCAAATTTTTACATAGGAAGTCTTACAGAGTGGTTTTGAAAGATGGGTGGGAGAGTATAGACCTGATGGGTACAGGTAAGGAGTTTCAGGCTTTAGCAACCTTGTACGAGTACATATAATGCCCAGATTTGCTAGGTTTGCAAACAGGCAGGAGTTTTTGGTAACTGGATCGCAATGACCAATTGGTAACACAGCTGTGCAGAATGCTTTTTTAATGCTGGACAGGCAGATGAATTCTGGATAATTTTATAGGTGGTAAGAAGTTGTGTACATGTTAGTGGTAAGAAGTTGTGTACATGTTAGTCAATGTGGCAGTTCTAACCACTTTAGGCTTTTCAGTGCTATACAGTGGTGGGTTCAGAAAAGGGTTGTTATTGATGTGTCTTTTGGGTTTTCCTGGTTAGGGGTCACCACAGCGGAACTCTGGTCCACTAATGATTGGTAGTTGATTTTTACGTGCCGCGTTACCAGCCCTGAAGCACAACCTTCAACGAAGGTACGCCCATTGACGCATGTCTCCATGCAGAAGACGCTCTAGCTGAGAATCAAACCGGACAGCGTCTTACTGTGAGGCGACAAGGCTACCGCAGCACCACCACCGCGGATGAGTTCAGAAAAGGGTACGTACTGCAAATTTACACTAGCATTGTGAAGCCTGGAGGTTAGTAAGGATGGGAGCACCATAAAGAAGAGTGGGGAGGAGATAAGTGTTTATTTATTTTATTTATTTAACATTTGTTAATCAGGAAAGTCTGACTTAGAACAAAGCTAATTTTCAGAGGAGGCCTGGGGAGAAACGCTACAGATGCATGTCTTTGTAACGTGGGAGGAAACCCACACAAATGCAGGGAGAACATGCAGACTCCACACAGAAAGCACTCTAGCCGAGAATCGAACTGGAAAACCTCTTGCTGTGAGGTGACTAAACGCTACCACTGTGTCGTTATGTAGTAGTGTAAGTAGTGGCAAGTGTAGTTTTAACTGCGTTGGTGAGAAAGTTTTTGGCTCTGTAAAGCATCCCTAGTTTTTGAGGAGTTCTTCTTATGCAATTTTGTATATGCAGGTCAAATGTAAGATCATTATCCATTATCATCCCTAACAGCTTCCTATGTGAAGTGGCATTAATGGTTGTGTTATCAACAGACAAATTTTGTTTTTTCACAAGAGAGGGATTTGGGGAAAAGTAGTAGTTTGGTCTATTTTGAGTTGAGCATTAGTTGCGAGTTAAGAAGTCATGTTTCAGTGGCTGTTAAAGCTTCCCAAGTAATTTTTTGGAGGTGCACCATGTTGTCAGATGTGCAAATGAGTGTGGAATCATCTGCATTTTGTATTAGGGTGGCCTGTTGTGTGGATGTATAGAGAATGTCGGTGAAAATGTTAAAGAGGAGGGGACAAAAGACAAAGCCTTGTGGTACACTGGTGATGACTGGGAGGTAAGAAGAGAGCAAGGAGTGCCATTTTATAGACCGATACCTATTGAAGAGTTAGCTTTTGAACCACAGAAGGGTGGGTTGAGGAAGGCCTAGTGAGGACATATGAAGTAAAAGTTTCCTGTGACAAACTGTGTTGAAGGCTTTAGACAAGTCTAGAAAGAAGGAAGAGAGTAGTTTGCCATTATCTCTACCTTTACTGATAGTGTCTGCACAGCTTAGAAGGGCAATGTTAGCACTATGGGAAGGATGGAAGCCATGCTGTGTAGAGGATAAGGGATCTCCCTGCAAAGATAGTCTCATAATTGTTTCTGAAAACATTTTTCAGGTATTTTAGATCTACAGAAATCTTATTAATGTCTGTTTAATTTCCTCCTTTGTGCAGCGGGATAACGTGCGACTTTTTCCAGAGACGGGGGCAGTGGGATTCCTAGACTGACCTATTTATAAAGACTGAGAAAGGATAGGCAATGCTACTGGCTGCTCTTTTTAGGTACTCGCTTGAAGGTCATTAGCTGAGGAAGAGCACGGTCTAAGTTTAAGAGTAGTTTTATACAGGATGTGGGCACAGGTCTGAAGGTGAAAATGGATGTGATGATATGTGGCTATTGAGCAGGGTTGAGATTAGATGTTGATAAATCCTTAGTTAGAGATGCTATACTATCATTCTAAAATAAGAGTTGAACTGTATTGCAATTTTGAGTGGCGAGTTATCGGGAGTGGGGTTTGGGCTGAATATTTGGCTGGGATGTAAGACTTCTTTAATGGATGTCCAAAATTTTTTAGGGTTGTATTTGGTAATATTTTGAACATTATTATAGTATATTTTTTGTCTTCATTTATTTGCTTTTTAGTACGATTGCGAAGCATTCTGAAGTTTTCAAGATATCGAGGTGTTTTATATTTTTCCCATTCTTTCCATGCCTTTTGTCTACCCTACATTAGCATTCTACTCTTTTTGGATAGCCAAACTGCATTATTTGTTTTCATTCTCTTTTTTTCTAGGAGGTGCAAAGCTATCTAGGACATTTAGAAAAGTTGTACTGAATTCAATTACAGTATCATCTAAGGGGAGAATTTTGAGGAAGTTCCAGTTAATAGATGATAGTGTAGTACAGAACATTTCTGAGTTAAACTTGGAAAGGTTATGTGATGTTTTATAAATACACTGTTTGACTGGATGTGGGAGATGTCTAGTCGTATAGACTGGAAGATGATCACAGAGAGTCTGACATTGTACCTGTGGTGAAGTATTTGCTAGGTCCTGATACTAGGATCCACTCTAATAGAGAATTTGATATCTTACTATAATGTGTGGGGCTACTAATTAGTTGCGTGAAACTACAAGTTCATGCTAGATGTAGGGAGTTTATGTCCGACCAATTGACATTTGTTTCACATAGTAACATTTTTTCTTGTGGAAATGTTAAGGATATCCAGTAAAGCTGTCAGCTGTATCGTCACCAGTACCGACTGAAAGGACAATAATATATATTTGTTAATAACTAGTTTATTTTGAGGAAAGCAATAAGAAGCCCTGCTGAGCTGAATTTTCATGTTGGTTTGCTGTAGGGGAAATGTGGTAGGTGTTGGGAAATATTAAAGCAATACCACCACCTTTCCCCTTTATACGGTCATTATGGATATTCTAGCCAGGAGGTAGAACTTTGGAGTTATTTATGCTGGGTTTAAGCCAGGTTTCAGTTACAGCAAGAACATCAGGCTTATGTTGGGTAATTCAGGCATGTAGTTCAGCAGTTTTCTTTCTTATTCTTCTAACATTTATTACAGCAAAAATTAGATCACCGGGGTTGGGGATTGGCTGTTGTTGGGTTAAAGAAGTGTGTGGGAGAGAATTATCTTTGTGTTCATTTAATAAGTTGGGCCAGGATTAGGTGTATATCTCCTCCTAGAAGGATTTTAGTATACTGGGGATTTATGCATACTTTTTTTTTAAGAGGGGATTCTTACACTTAATTTTGTTTTGGTTTGAGATGAAGTGCAATTAATCAGCCTATATTTGGAATAAAGATAAGGGGCAACATTAAATAGGTTTGTTGCAATGTGTGGAGAGTGTAGAGAGGAAATATGAATAGGTGGTTGGGACAGAGTTGGAGAGATGTTGCAGTATATTATTGAGTTGTGGCAAGATGAAAGATGGCACAGTACGAGGAGAAGTCTTGAGGATAAGCTATAGAGTAGCTTAATTTTACAGATCTCAGATAGTGGGGAAGCAGCAATGAAAAAGGAAACAAAGTTGCAGGACAGTAGGAGATTCAGTGATACTAGATTCTGAAAGCTGGAAGGAGGACAGGTAAGGAGTGGTATTTTTTTTATAAAAGAAGAGAGGCAGCTTGTCCTGATATCTTCTCTGGAATGTAAGGAACACAGTGGTATTAAAGGCTAGAGGACAATAATGTAGTCAAAATAAGAAAGAAATGAGAGTTTATATGGGAAAAGAAAAAGACACAGTGTGGAACAGATAGGTAACAGCCCTAGCGATCAATGTACAATTTAGGTGTTATTTTTTTTAATAGCCTTCATCATGAATAACCCCGTTAAGGCATAGATGAAATACACATAAAATTAAGATAAAGTAATATTTCTCCTCCCCTTGTAAAGCAGCCAAGCAGTGTAAAACAGAATTCAATGCTAACCAGTTTCAAAATGATACAGGAGTCTGTTGCTCCTCCACACCATTATGCCTTGAGTTTTCAAATTCAAACAGACTCAAGCATGGATGGAAATGAAAAGAATCTGCTGCCTCATGGAATGTCACACAAGTCACCACTAAGATGGATTTTTTCTTAAATGATAAGTCTCCACACCTCAGAAAAGACTGCTTGCAAGTCACAGAAAATAAAGGACAATAGTAGCAGAAGACAGAAAAATATTACAAGTAGGAGTTTTTGAAAAACATGATGTGGACAGCTTAAGTACAGCTGAAACTCAGTGCAAAAGGTCAAGATGAAGAAAGGAAATGAAAACTATATCAGGCAGTGTTATTAAAGCTAAAGAGAGAAAAACAGTTGAAATAATTGCAAAATAATAAGTGAGTGCAAGAGACCTGTTAAAGATGTACATTTTTTGGTAGTACTGCCTAGATAAACAAGGTTAGTATAGTTTCATATTTGTCAGCACTGTGTATATACAATTTTGGAAGCCATAACTGAAAAAAATATCAGATTGATGAACGGAGACTATAAAGAAAGGACATTGAGAAATGGTAAGTGAAAAGAATGACCACTACTAATATAGCAGGTTAAACACAATATCATAGTATAGGCAGTCATTTCCTGCCCTGTAGTTGCTGCATTTGCTGGACACAAATCTGCCTAATTTGCTAACAAAATGGTACCTTTGTGGTATTGTTCACAACTGTACTGTTAGTCATTTTCCTTCCATTACCTTAATGTGGCCATTATAAAAACATATTAAACAGCAAGCATGCTTTATTCTTATTTATTCACTTCAATGCAGTATACCCCTTCAGGACACTTCTTAAATGTCTAAGTTCTTCAGTTCGGGACACATTGGCAAAGGGAACAGCACAAATTTGCCAACTGAGAAGCCTCATTTTTTTAGAAAATTACAAAATGCACTGCAAAGGCAGTTTTTTTTGGCTTTGTTTTATTTAAAAATGTACAAACTGAAATAGGCTTCTGTTGAATGAAGGCAGTTACCACAGTGACTGCCCTTACTTACAGGAAGGTACCACCATTTGATAGTTAAAAGTCATACTGAGCTTCTCCCCCTACACAACAGACCCTAGATGCAGTTTACTGCCCATAAATCCTTAACTACTTTTCAATTTCTTCACTTCCATTTTCCTTCCACAGATCGCGAAGGTCCAACCATCTGTTTTTCTTATTCAAACTGCATACAGTTTCAGGAAGGACATTGTATATCTGCACAACATAGACTAAAGGTTTTATTTTATTTCCATTTGTTAACATACCACTTAATGCATTTTTCTGTGTAAATCAGTGTCCAAGTGACTCACTGAAGAGAATAAAATTCCTGAAAATGCACGCAAGAGAAACAGTGAATTACTTTTCCAAACAGTTAATTGTTGAAGAAATATTTATATGAAGACCAGGGATGAGTTACAATTCAACAGCATATAAACTCGCTAGTATGTTCTTACTTTGGCACCGTAAAATGTTATTTTATCCTATCATAAAAATTGGACAACAGAAACACTGCAAGTAGCTTTTCATCTACCTTATTATTAGCTCTTAGAAGCAGATGAAATGAGCAGAGTTCCTAGACCTGCATAAGAATTTCAGCTTCTGAAGACTAGTGTGGGTGGGATAGGTTCTGGAAAATGGGAACTACAGCTTTGAATAATTAACAAAACTCATAATTTACTTATTTTGTATAAGAGAATATTTAAATAACCCCAAGACTTTAAAGCAGCTTAACTTAATCAGTGTAATTAGAGCAGTAATTATATAAAGACAGTTTTCACAGACAGTCACGGCATTTTCACTGTGGCTAAATGCTGATAAAAAAACTCATGTACTATGTATAGTCAGTCCTGTGCTATGGGGCAAAAACTAAATTATACAAACAAAAACAGACTGAAAAAATCCCACTAAGGTAGCCTCATCAGACATTCTGAGGTGTGACAAAGGGAGATACAGCCAGCCCAGCTGTCTGGAATTTTGTAAATAATTATATACCATGTTGTGTATATCAAACTGCTGGTACAGAAGTGTGGGTTGAAAATGTTTTTGCAAAGTGCTTGAAATGTATCCAAAGTGTACCCTATTGGAAAAGAACAGAAATGTAACTGTTTAGATCAGGGGTGGGCAAACTTTTTGATTCGTGGGCCACATTGAGTTCTAACATTTGACAAAGGGCCGGAACAGGAGCAGATAGATGGCATGCTTTGAAAACATCACCTCATTGGGGGAAAAATACACATCTTGGGATATGGAGAAAACATGTGCTTTAATTTCCAATGAAAATGAAGAAAAGCATTACAATAAAATCTCTGACTTCGAAATGAGTCTTTAAACACTGAAAATCAAATAAATGACCATTTTATTTTAAAGCACTGAAAGTTCTGTTATCCTTCAGGATATCACCATCACTCTCCTCCTGACTGTCTTTTTTTCAAAAATGGTAGGAGATGCAGATGTACTTGTCCTGTTCCTTTTATTCAATTTGTTTCCCCGGTGCCAAAAGTCAACAACGACCAGTGCAAGGACGAAACAGTTGCAGCAAGTCAGTCTGTGAAGCGTTATATTTGATCTGCGCGCACTGTTTATTTTAACAACGTGCGTATCACGGAGACGCACACATTTTAATGGGAGCAGTGTTGTTGGTCTCCTTTTTTAGCCAGTGCATCAAAGTCTGGAGGAGCCAGTGCATCAAAGTCTGGAGTTAGTTTTGTTGTGGCGATTCTCAGGATGGATCTGAGGTGTAGGTCTGTTAACTTGGATCTGTGGCTGGCTTTGTTGATGTTCATGACGCTGAAGGTCTGTTCACACATGAAGGTAGAGCCGAACAAAGCCAACATCATCTGCGCTTTTCACTTTAGATTTGGAAACGCGGCATCATTGAGTGAAGCATAGAAGTCATTTAGTTTCAGAGAGCTGAACTTCTCTTTTAAGGCAGGGTCGGACTGAAGGTCGATCAGTTCGAGCTGAAGCTCCTCTGGAGCTGTTTCGGGGTCTTGTGACAGAGGAAAGGCCACCAATTGAAGTGACTTGTCAATTTTGTCGAAATCCAAAAACCGACGGCCGAATTCTCCGTGCAGTGCATCCAGTGACTCACTGTATTTCTTTACTTTTGCTCCGGCCTCTTTCAGCGTGGCTAGTCTAGGAAAATGAGTGAATGACTTGTTCAAAATCTGCCTGGAGAATAAAGCCAGCTTGGATTTGAAGGCTTTCACATTTGTGTACATGTCATGCACAAACTGCTCCTTCCCCTGCAGTTTCACGTTGAGCTCATTCAAGTGTGAAAATACGTCCGTAGCAAACGCAAAGTCACACATCCAGCTCTTGTTGCTCAGCTCAGGAAATTCATCAGTCTTCCCCTGCCACTCCAAAAACACACCAATCTCCTCTTTGAGCTCCCACACTCATTGAAACACTTTGCCCAAACTCAACCAGCGGACATGGGAGTGATAAAGCAGGTCCTGGTGATCCGCATCAGTTTCCTCCAGGAACGCAATGAACTGACGGTGCTGAAGTCCCGTGCGCGTATGAAGTTGACGAGTTTCACCACAGGATTCACAACATGATTCAGCTGTAACACCGATTTACATAGAGATTCCTGGTGGATGATGCAGTGGAGGAAAATGACATCCTGGTCAGGGTTTTCATCTTTCACTTTATTCTGGATTCTCCTCAGCAGGCCAACGTTTTTTCCCGTTAAATTCGGAGATCCATCTGTGATGACGTTAACAAGCTTACTCCAGGAAGCTTCATGTTTTCGATGGCAGCAGACACCCGTTCAAACAAGTCCTCTCCCGTGTTTGTCCTTTCAGAGACTCCATTGTCAAAAACTCCTCCGTTATTTCAAAAGTTTCGTTGATTCCTTGGATAAAAATGAGGAGCTGAGCAGTGTCTTTGACATCGTTGCTTTCATCCAGTGCTAAAGAATAAAAAGTGAATGACTTAGCCTTTTGTTTAATCTGCTGGTGATATCTTCATCTATTAGTTCCACACGGCGAGTCACTGTCCGCCGTGATAAACTGATTTTCTCAAATTTGTTTTTGGTCTCCGGGCACAAAATACCTGCTGTCTCTACCATACATTCTTTTAAAAACTCGCCCTCAGACAGTGGTTTGCTGGCCTTTGCTATTTTGAATGAAAGCATAAAACTAGCCTTGGTACTTGACTCTTGAATGGCAGTTTGACGGTGAAAAAAACTTTGCTGAGCCTTCAAATTAGCTGCCACCTTCTCAGCAGCAGCTTCCCGTTCTTTTGTTGAGAGCTTGCTAGCATAATTAGCATGCTTTGTGGCAAAGTGACGGCTAATATTATACTCCTTAAAAAACGCCACAGTTTCTTGGCATATCAGGCAAACAGCAGATGATCGGTGTTCAGTGAAAAAATATTTAGTTGTTCACTCCTTAAAACACTCGACATTCTCTGTCCACTTTCCTTTTCTTGGGTCCGCTCATCTTCATAGAGGGGCGGTGGGTCAAAGGGTAAAGTGCAAACGTGGAGTAATTGGCCTACGCTTCACCTCAACAAAGCCAATATATCTAGAGTGCGCCATCTAGTGAGGAAACATCAGAATTGCAGAGGAAATAAAACATTAACAAGGTTAATTTATTAAATTTTTTCAAGTTTGGCGGGCCGAATCAAAATGTTTAACGGGCCGCATGTGGCCCCCGGGCCGTAGTTTGCCCATGCCTGGTTTAGATGTATGTATTTGAACAGTGCAGTTGAAACTGGGATACAGGAGGATAACCTCAGTCTAGTAAATTGTAGAAAAATAACTGAAATTAAATTACTTTATAGGCTAGGACGGAGGCGCACAGTCTGTGCTGAGAGACTTACGGAGGCGCACAGTCTGTGCTGAGAGACTTTCTGTATTGTCTTGAAAGTGTTTTTTTGTTTTATGACTTCCAGCATTTGCCAAAGATCTGAGGAAAAGCTCTTGTCTATGTATTTTTACAGGAAGATGCCAAATGCTACCAGCTGCCATCAGTGGTTGTTTTGGGCCTTGGGAACAGAAAGTCAGATGACAAGAAATGATGTCATTTTGCAAGCTAGCCCAGCAGTAATATTTGAGATATTAATTTGAGGACTCTCCAAGATACACACAGCATTCTATATTCTGTCTTTGACCTGACAACAACTAAAGAAGATACATTCACCACATCTGCCTTGCTCTATAAGTAAGTTTCTAGGGAATAGTAACTCTCTTAGATATAGTCAGGAGTATAGCAAAGCTTAGTTTAGATATTTTTTTCATTTATTTGAGACTGTCCTGCATTTCACTGTAGCTGATCTCTCTAAAGATATTTAAGTTCTGAGAGTACTTAAATATTTATTTGGTGACACTGTGGGCCATTCTTAATAGCCTTGCTCTTGGTCAAACTATCATTTATATTAACAGTAACATTACACAGTATGATTCAACACCCTTTGTTAAGGGTATTAAAGTAGCTGACAAGGAGCTGGCTGGTGGCAGTGATAACTATGCTGTAGTCTGGGCAAAAGGGGGCATAGCTAATAAACCTGTGCCAGCCTTTCCAGTGTGTGTGTGTGTGTGTGTGTGTGTGTGTGTGTGTGTGTGTGTGTGTGTGTTTAAATCAAACCTCAAAGAGTGTGTGTGTGTCAGCTACTTGGGCAGGGACACGAAGCACTGGTTAGACAGAGATGGAGCTAGAGGTCTTGGCTTGGCCACTCAGCTGAGATATCAACTCTATAGCTGTGCCAGTGGGGTGTCTTATTGGAGATCTGGAGAAAGAGGGAGAAACCAGCCCCGGAATGAGAATGGTCTCTGTTTTCTCTTAAGGGAAATTGCACTTGATACAGAGAGCTGTATCTGGTAATACTATGTGTGTATTTATCGTCTCAGTGTACATCCTCCAATGGTGCCAGTGGAGAGAATTGAGGCACCTTGATTACTGGTTCAGTGGTGGGGTGTCATATGAGGTATAATAAACGCTGATAAAATATACAGATTCTTATGCATTGGTACAGCAATAATTCCAAGACATAATGAAAAAATATATTTAATTTCAGGGTGAAGTTTTTCTTTAAGCATTATGACTCAGTACTGCCTACAGAGAGTAAGCAAACATCTCTGGTAGATACAAACAACTTATAAGAGAAAACGTGAAAGTCCAAATTAAGAAGAAAGGCATTATAGAAGGGGAAAAAAAGGTCAAGACTGTCACATTGTAACAGCCACAAACAAATTACTTAATAGAACAAAGTGGCACAGACTTCAGGTATAGTGCACTAAGGAGAATCAGGTCACCCCACATCGGTGCACTAAGGAGAATCAGGTCACCCCACATTGGTGCACTAAGGAGAATCAGGTCACCCCACATCAGTCACTAAGGAGAATCAGGTCACCCCACATCGGTGCACTAAGGAGAATCAGGTCACCCCACATCGGTCCACTCAATGTTCAGGAAAAAGACCTCTTTAAAAAGTACAGCTGATAAGATTACAACCCTTATTATTGGTGTTAATATAAAAGAGGTGATCAGGCTATAATCTGCATATGTCTTCCAAGAAAAAGTTGAGACAAAAAATAAAGAAATTAAATAATTCCTCCCCCCTGACCGACTCTCTGAGCATATATACATTCCCATACCAATACAACAGAGGAAGTTCTGGCATCCCTAGTCCCACTGAAAAATGTACTAGGTGAGATGAAGATGAATTTCACTGTAGAAAAATCGACAGACAGGACTAAATTAGTAGAAAGTGTTTTAAGCAGCCACTTTGACCCTATCCTAGACACTCACCAGGAGACAGAACAACTAAATGCTAGGACAGAAGCTGAAGTGGAGATGTTAGAGGAAATGCTAATACAGCAGCAAAACTAGGTCACTAAGAAAGAAACAATCATAATAAGATGTTGAGTTGTGCAGACAGATGGGTCTCAACTGAAATTAAGTGGCCTATTCTGGGTACATTTCACCCATGCCTTGAAGAACACTTTTATTTAGAGTTACAGCCAAGTTGTTTTTACATGTTTCTACTCTGTTTTAATTTGCAGTGTTGTGGCTTTGATGATAGAACGACTATGGTGGTTTCAACACTTTCTCTGCCCTATGAAAGTAAAACGTGAATAGAAGTGCAGAGGGTGAATACTCTCAGTAGGAAACTTCAACTGTATATTAAAACAGATGATAGCATAAAATATGGCCTTAAGAGACATTAACCTTATTAAGTCACCATGTGCTTTAGCAGTTGGTATAAATGTATTTGATTAAGTGGGTGATATTAAGCTAGTAACTTGTAAAGTGAATGGATCATCAAATCTCATTAAAAAGGAAAAAAAAAATATTAGTCATTCTAAAAGGGGACAGAGCTAATATAGAAATATTAATAGAAATGCATTTGACTTAAGTGGAACATCAGAAACCGAGTAGGAGGGAATTCATACTAGTGGAAGGAGCAATATACCAAGGAGTGATGTGGAATGGGATAGCAAATATTAGCTGGCACAGTGGTGCTGTAGGTGCGTTGTCATCTCGCAGTAAGAGGGTCTCTGGTTTGATTCTCGGCTAAGGTGCCTTCTGGGTGGAGTCTGCATGTCCTCCTTGTGTTCATGTGGGATTCTTCGGGGTGCTCCAGTTTCCTCCCATGTTAGAAAGACAAGCATCTGCAGCGTTTCTCCTTGGGCCTCTGCTGAAAATTGGCTCTGTTCCAAATCAGACTTTACTGGTAAATAAATGTTAAAATAAAATTAACAAGAGGCCTGCCTTATTAGGTTATCAGGGAAATGGAAGACCCCCTTGGGAGATGTGGGAATAAAAGGAAATATGCATGTCAGATTATTAACAATGTGTGTGACTTACATCCACTGACCGCTAACTATAAAGAGGTGAAGAGAATTTTGGTATAAATAAAGGTTTTATAAAGGGACGCTTGTAATATTAGAGGATCAGAATCAGGGCCATACCCCAGATGAGTTCATAGGTTCATACTAGGCTATCTGCCCTAGGGCATTTATAAGCCTAGCCAGAATGTGTTTGGCTTTCGCCACCCATTTTAAATTTATTTTGCTAAGCCCTTTTTCGAGGTTAGTATACTGTGCCTCTGTCTAACAGTGACACAGAAGTGATACCCGGGGTAAACCTACGATCTCCCATCCACTCATCAAGATTCCTCTTGAAGAGAGTCAATGAGGGACTCTGCCTAACCTGGACTGGGATTTTATTCCAGAGTGAAGGGAGCCTCTGGGTTATGAACCTGTCCCTCTAGCATGTCCTATTTATTTCAGTGTTACAATGTAAATACTCTTTACAAAAGCTCAAAAAAGGTTGAAAAATGCACCACGATGCTACTACAGCAAGTAGGCCTGCACAAGTAAAATAGGTGAGGCAAAAGAGAAGGAATGTGTGTGTTTCTCTGTCAGGCACAATGTTTGATCGCATATCAAATAGAAGATATTACTCAGGAAAATATTCATCAGGTGCTGGCCGCAGAAACAGGACCACAACTGAGGGGGAAGCGGAAAATATAGGAAGGAAATACTGAAGGTTTCCTCTTAAGTTAATGCAAGATAGTTATAAAGATTTTTGATTAAAATATTAAGCTGATCAGGTGCAAGACTTACAGTCAGTTACAGCAGAAAGTTGTGAAAGGACAAAAGAAAAAAAAACTTAAATGATACAAGAGCAGGGACAGCTGAAAAGGATGACAGACAGAAAAAGTGAATTCAGAAAGGGAGTGGTATGGTGTTATTCAGGAACTTGAGAGGGAAAACATCACAGGGAAGAGTGTTATAGGCTGAAGGACATACTGCAAAAAAAAAATCAGTAGAGTATAATAGCATACTGATGAGAAAGAATGCAGTAAATGGTATTTATTTTTCTTTTTTTTTTTTTCAAAAACATTTTTATTTTGTTTTCATTATAAACATATGCACATGTACATATAACAAATACAATAAAACAATAAAACTATTTACAATATTTACATTCATCCATGATAAACAATCATTTTATCCATGAGAAATTATCAGTATTTGTTCAAAAGGTTTTCCAATTTTTGCCATGCTATTTTTTATGAGTAATGTCATTAGTTCTAGAACAAATGATTTGCAGTTCTTTTTTACAGACTTTTGCTAAATTAATAAATTCTTTACACATCAAATCGTGTTTACTTTTCCAGTTCAAAGTAATAACTTTTCAGGCAATTGCAAGAATTGACCAGATAACTGAATCTGAGCTTTAGGTATTACTTTAGGTATAGGAACATTGCATAGAATTAGTGAGTTAGAAATATGACAGATATAAAACAGTGTAAGAAACTTCTCTGTGTGGAAGATTTTCAGTCCATATATTTGTAGGTAATCATTCTATATTAATCAAATCAGACAATAGTAGTAGAAGTAGCAAACTTAAACTCGTCTTAAGTAAAAAAATAATAAAAATATATAATTTAAAATATTGTACAGAATTACTAAGTATTCGAAAGTAATGCAAGCAAGGCAGGCAAGTCTGTTTCCAGTCGAAAATTTAAGTACATAGACAAGCGATCCAAGTAAAATAAAAATAGAGTAATAGCTTCCTCTATATATTTGTTTGTGTCTTTCGGCTTTTCCCGGCTAGGGGTCGCCACAGCAGAACTCCGGTCCGCTAATGATTAGCAGTAGAGTTTTACGTACTAGCTTGCCTGGCCTAACACACAACCTTCAACGAAGGAACGCCCATTCACGCATGTCGCTACACAGAAAATGCTCTAAATGAGAATCGAACGGGCAACATATAACTGTGAGGCGACAACGTTACCGCAGCACCACCACCGCAGTCCAATAGTTTCCTCTCTCTATAGATATTATATATACATATATATACATATATATATATATATATATATATATATATACACACACATACATATACATACATACACACACACTTTATCAGGCAAGGGAGTGGTTTATTGTGCTGTAAAACAAAGTGTTATTGGTACACGTATTAAATTCACATCTCTTCCCCCATCAGTGTAACATTCGAGCTGGTCCTGCCCTACTTAGTAGCCGTCATAATAATATAACCCTTATGTACTTTAAAACTACTACTGTTCAATTAAAAGTGTACTGGAACTTAGAAAATTTACTAAATAATTTAAATACCACTTTAAATCCGTTTTAATTTAAGTGTATATTTTGTTTTTTTTTCTTTTTTTGGTTCTCTTTTTTCCTCCACTTTATTCAAAATTATGTGTAATAACAATACTAATTATACAATAATATTTGTATAGATTGTTTTTAGGGTTCTTGTACACAGACCTAAAGAAGTCTAGAAGGACAAAAGCGATCTTTGTTAAGAATAGGTTATGAAAATAGAAAATGATTTTTACAATTGATTTTTTTACATGCAAAGTGTATATGTATATATTTATATATATTTTTGATTGCCAAATGGACTAAGGTTGATAAATTTCCAGCCATGTAGTATACTGTCTTGGATAAAATCATAAACTTAATAATCTATTTAATAATCTGGTTAAATAAGAGGTACCACATCATTATAAATTTTATTTAAAGTGCATAAGTGTTATATTAGCTCGAATGTCACACTGATGGGGAAGGGATGTGAATTTAACATGTGTACCAACAACACTGTTTTACAGCACAATAAACCACTCCCTTGTCTGATAAAAAGTATATATATATATATATATATATATATATATATATATATATATATGTGTGTGTATATATATATATATATATATATATATATATATATATATATATTTATATTTAGAAAGCTTGTGAGGAAACTATTACTCTATTTTTATTTTACTTGGATTGTTTGTCTGTGTACTTACAAGGATTTTCGACCGGAAACAGACTGCCTGCCTTGCTTGGATTACTTTCGAATACTTAGTACTTCTGTATAAGATTTCAAATTATATATTTATTATTTTTTATTATTTATTTATTTATTTATTTTTACTTAAGAAGAGTTTAAGTTTGCTACTTCTACTACTATTGTCCAATCTGATTAATATACAGTGAATAACTAGAGATATATGGACTGAAAATCTTCCACACAGAGAAGTTTCATGCACAATTTTGTTTTTGGACCCACTATACTTGTTTAGTGGGTTATTTGAGACTTCGGGAATACCACAGAGATTACTTGTTTTTTTTTTTTAAATATGACAGCTTTCAGACCATAAAGCCTTTACAAAATATTTGTTTTTTCCAGTATTGAACAACATTTCTACATTCAATAAACATGAGCACCCCAGCACTACCAGACTACAACTCATACCATACATTTCTGCCACAAAAGCCGGACCGAAATACAAAAGGCAGGGGAATATCCATATTCATCAAGGATACCCACATCTCCAGGTTAGTGGCACAGCACGATGCTTCAGAGATCATCCACCTGCAACTAACAACGGGCTTGCTACAGATCACCCACCATGTCCCAGGACCCCCACTCTGCATTCCTGGAAACACTGGGAATCAAAGTTCCTACCAAACACCCTGATACTGGGTGATTTCAATTACCCAAACATTAACTGGGAGAACTACTCAAGTACAAACTCCCTTGCCCAACATTTCCTAGAATTTATAAACTCAAAACGCCCTGGATCAACTGGTCAATACCCCCACCAGAGGTGACAACATATTGGACCTGGTCATCACCAACACGGGCGACCGGTGTTCCTCACCGGAGATCAACTCCTCGCTGGTTAGATCTGACAATAAACAAATCACTCTGGATATCCACATTGCGCCACCATCCCCGGTCAAAGAAACCACCATGAAAAACTTTTCAAAAGCAAACTTCACGTTACTTAAGACCGAGGTGGGAAGTTTCAAAGTCCCCATGCTAAAGGAAAACACTGACCAAGCTGCAAAATCCCTTACTAATGCATTCTATGGGCACCTACAAGAATGCATGGATCATGCTTTCCCAAACAAAACCAAAACTCACTCCTCCAAGAAAAGGAAACCAGTCTGGTGGACCCCTGCCATAAACAAGCTATACAATAGAAGGAGGAAACTAGTACAGAAAAGAGCAAAATCCCAAGAAGGGAAGACATCCCTGATCAGTATCAGCAAGAAACTATGCTCCCTCATAAAATCATCCAAGGCTAGCTTCGAAAGAAAAATTGCCATTGACTCCAAAGATAACCACAAGGCATTCTTTAGCTAATCTAAGTGGCAATTCTCAGATCTGCTCAGAGTTAGTGCAGAATGGCACAAAATACACTGAAATGACCGATATAGCCAACATCCTGGCAGACAGGTTCAGTGCAAACTTCACCTCCCTCTCACCCCCAAAAGGGCCCATAACTATACCAGAATGTAGTGCCCCTGAAATCACAGACACTCAGGTTAAAACAGCCCTCTCCAAAGCCAAAAACACAGCATCAATGGGACCGGACGGTGTCCCAGGCTGCGTCCTACACGAGCTCAAAGATGAACTAACCCCTCACCTAAACACACTGTTTAAACTCAGCCTCTCCACAGGCTACGTGCTCACAATGTGGCGCACAGCAACGGTTATTCCACTCCACAAAGGTGGAGCCACAATGGACCCCGGGAACTATCGCCCTATAAGCCTGACTAGCTTGGTCTGCAAAGCTATGGAGCGCATCATCATGGATCTCATTAACAGAGACATTGGAAACCTCCAAACACTGGACCCTACCCAGTTCGGCTTTGTTAAGGGCAGATCATGCCTCCTAAACCTGGTGGACTTCTCTGAGACAGTTACCAAGGCTATTGACGAGGGAAAGGTGGTCCACACAGCCTACCTAGACCTCACAAAGGCCTTCGACACCATTCCCCACTCAGGTATTATAGACAAGCTCACCAGCCTGAACATAAACCCCTACGTCACGAGATGGGTTGCCAACTGGCTCACTGACAGAACCCACATGGTAAGAGTTGCGGGAGCTAGGTCGGACTCTAAACCGGTTACATGTGGCATCCCACAGGGCTCAGTAAGACCTCTCCTGTTCTACATATACTTCTCAGAGGTACAGGCAAGCACAGGAGGACTATGGCTGACCAAGTTCGCAGGCGACTACAAACTAGGGTCTATAACTGACTCTCCGGCTGACACAGACATCCTCCAAAAGGGTCTCTCTGAGACAGATACCTTGTGTCAAAACCATGGCCTCAAGCTAAATGCCAAAAAGTGCATAGTCATCCCCTTTGGAAAAAACAAAGTATCCACAAACTACCACATAGGTGGTAGCCCCCTAAATACGGAAGACGTAATAAGGGATCTGGGGACCCAAGTAGATCGTAACCTCTCCTTTGATAATCACATTGCTAAAGTGGTTAGAAAATCTTTCTATGTGGCCCACCTAATCACAAAAGGGTTTGCATCCAGATCAAAAGAGGTCATTGGGCCCCTCTATACATCACTCATCAGACCCATCATAGAGTACAATGCCCCATTTGGGATTTACCTTACAAGACACCTGCAACAACTGGAAAGACCACAGAAGTACCTCACCAAGAGGATCACTGGCCTCAAGCAGATGCCCTATGCAGCTAGACTGAAGAAACTCCAGCTGTACTTGGTTGCATACCACCTACTCAGAGGTGATCTCTGCCTGACATACAAGGCCATGTGCAACCTAGAATTGATGGACATGCTCCACCTAAAGAAAACCATATCCCCTAGAGCCACATGCTCCAGGGATCTAAACCTCACCACAACAATAAATAGGATGTGCTGGAGGGATAGATTCCCGTCCCAGAGACTTCCCATGCTCTGGAACAAGATTCCAATCTACATTAGGCAAAGCTCCTCGCTAACCCTCTTCAAAAGAAACCTTGACAAGTGGATGGGAAACAGAAAGTTTACCCCAGGGATCACTTCAATGGCTCTGCTGGACAGAGGCACAGGGAACTAATCTAAGGGGGCGGCGAAAGCCAACACATTCCAGCTAGGCTGATAAATGCCTTTGGGCAGATAGTCTAGTACCTACCTATGAACCTTTGTGAACCCAGTTGGCCTCTAGTAAGTAATCACATATCCAACATTTACTTTCACTGTTTTTGAGTATAAGATTTATTTTATATGAAGCATAGAAGCTCCTATTCATAAATTTCCATGTATACAATCTCCAATATAATGAAAAAGAGGTACCATATGTAGATTTCAATAACAGTTTTGGATTAATCAGATATTTGTTCTCCATTAATCTTTACATAGTAATTTCAAAAATCTGAGTCGAACTTAGAGTGCCTTCTCTTTGTAGCTTATAGATATAGGTGAGATTCTTAATTTTTGATCATTTGTCTTTTCAAGACACTTAATAAAAAGCTGGATCAAACTAGGTATAGATTCAGTCTCTAGGTTGATTGATACATTTTGTTTTCTATAAACTGCCATAATGAATGTATAAACAACTGTCTTGACTGTTATCAAAACTGCATAGAAGAGAGTTTAATGGTTTAATACTCTTATTTTCAATAAACTGATGACAGAATATCAAGTTATTTTCCTTTAATTTTTGCATCGCATTGATGTTGAAAGAATATAGGCAATCAGGGAAGTATGCTATAGGGAATGTAAGAAATAGGAATTGTTTAATGTTGTAATTACAATCAATTATATATTTTTAAGTTATTAAATATGTGATTAATGCCATAATAAAAATGATCAAACTTCTTATTAAATAAACAAAATTCACTTAAAAGCCACTGAACTCTACTAATTCCATACTGTTACTTAAATTGATTTTCTATAGTTCTGACATCAGTTATATGAATCTCATGTGTTATTTTCCAGCCAGATATATAGGTAGGTGAGATCCAATGTAACAGTACATTAATTATAACTAATTTGGAATAAAAACCTAAGCTAGGGAATGCTATCCCATTACGGTTCCAAGCTCTAATGTCCCATTTATATGCAATTCTAGGTTTTAAGGGGAACCATTAAAAATTTAAGTAGTATGGAATCTACTTTTTTAGATACGTTTTTGGGAGGGGGTAGTATCAATGACTGTATATAAAACAAAATTTTAGGTAAAATCATCATTTTAATTAAAGAGAGCCTATCCTCCATTGTGAAGAACATTTTATTCCATCTTTTGATTAGTTCACTAATGGTGGTTATTAAATTATCGTAGTTTAGTTTAACAAACTCTTCCCATGTACCCTTTATACCGACACCCTAAATATTCTAATACATCATTCTCCCAATTAAATAGGCTATCCTCTCTTAGGTTTTTGTTGATCTTTTTGTTAGTAATGTTTTGGATTTATTATGATTAAATTTAAGTCCTGAAATTCTTTTAAATTTGCTAAAGGTTCATAGGTTCATAGGTTCATACTAGGCTATCTGCCTGAGGGCATTTACAAGCCTAGCCCATAGTTTTGTGGCTTACGCCACCCCTTTAGTATGGGGAACTATACCCATTATTTTGCTGTGCCTCTGTTGAGCAGTGACACTGAGATAATCCCTGGGGTATATCTGCGATCTCCCATCCATTGGTCAAGATTTCTCTTGAACAAGGCCAGCGAGGTGCTCTGCCTCACATATACCGGGATTTTATTCCACAGCATAGGGAGTCTTTGGGTGATGAATCTATCCCTCCAGCACGTCCTATTAATAGCCGTGTCGAGGTTTAAGTCTCCCGCCCTTGTGGCTCTGACGGATCTAGATTTTTTGAGGTGAAGCATATTCATCAAATCTGGGTTTGACATGGCCTTGTATGTTAGGCAAAGGTCACCTCTGAGCAAGCGGTAAGCAACTGAATAGAGCTGGAGTTCTTTCAGTCGGGCAGCATAGGACAGATGTTTGAGACCCTTTATCCTTTTGGTGAGGAACTTTTGTGGCCTCTCCAGCTGCTGCAAGTGTCGGGTCAAAAATAAAGGTATTTATAACGTCATGCAAAGAACCATCAATATCACCCAACGTTAACATATCATCAGCAAATAATTGTGTATTAGGACAATAGTCCTTATTAATTTGAATGTTTTTTTATATTTTGCTTGTTTCTGATATATGTAGCAAAAGGTTCCATTGAAAGAGCAAACAATAATAGTGACAAAGGGCAGCCTTGAATAGTTCCCTTCGGGATTTCTAGTGGTGAGGATAGGCATGATCCAATTTTCACATAAGCTTGTGCCCCACTATAAATTTTCATAAATAAGTTGACAAAACCTGAGGAGAACTCAAAACCAATCAGAATTATTTGTAGATAAGACCATCTAATAGAATTAAAGCCTTTTCTATGTCTAGGCTTGTTTTTTGTATTTGCATGCTATGTCTACTAATGATAGTAATTTAATAAGGTTATCTTGCACTTTTCTATGAAGAATGAACCCTGTATGATCATTATGTATTAGATTAGGTAATATTATTTTATCCTATTAGCTAATATTGCCAGGAAAATGTTATAATCAGTGTTTAGTAACAAAATTGAACTATATGAATCACAAGATTTGGGGTTCTTACCTTGTTTTAAAATGGAGGAGAGACTTGAATATATCACAATGGGGGTGCTGTACATTTTTGCTTAATCATAGTAAAGGCACTCATTTTCTTTATTATATATTCAGGAAAATTTTTATATAGTTCAGAAATTAATCCATCCAGTTCTGGAGCTTTATTATCTTTTACATTTTTTATTTGCTCTTTCACTTCTGTTAGTGTTATTTGTTTATTTAATATTATTTTGTTGCATTGACACCTTAATAGTTATATTTTCTTGAATAAAAGTATTTATTACATTATCTGTCTCCAAAAGTAGAGTGTTATTTATATCTTTATAGCAGTTTTTGAACACTTATAATATGCCCATTAAGTTAGCTGTACTCTCAACTAAACCATCACTTTTATATTTAATCTCATTAATAAGATTTTTAATGTTTTTTTTTTTATCTTTCCGCTATTTTATGTATACATTTAGGATTTATAGCATAAGACTGTAATTTAGATTTTTCCAGGTTTATGGCTACCTTATGATTCATAACTTCTAAATATTTTTGATTTAACTTAGTAATTTCATTATGTGCTACTTTATTTGGTTTTGTATCCATTTTTATCTTGCGTATGTTTTTTGTAAGTCTAAAAGTTCTTCGTTCCGCTCTCCTTTTATTTTAAGGTACCAAGATTTTAATCTCCCATATATATATGTATATGTATATATATATATATATATATATATATATATATATATATATATATATATATAAACTTTAAAGGTGTCCCATAGTATATTATCAGTCACTTCACCATTTTCAATTGTTTCCATAAACGTACATTTCTTTCATTATCCATTCCCTAAAGTCTTTTAACTTGGTTATGTAAGCATAAATTCTCTGTAGAATTCTTAAATCATCTGTACGCGTAGTTAATGTAAAGTTTATAGCATTATTGTCTGAAAGTGGACAAGTCATTATAGCTACGTCACTTATTTTTGAGTATATATTATTTAATACAACGACCTTATCAATGTTTGTTTGTGTACCAAACCAATATGAATAGTGAGCACAGAATAAGGAATAATGTTCTCTTAGACCACGTATATCTTTAAAGTTCATCTGGTTTGTAAAGTCATTTAACTTCTTAGCTTGAGATGTTAGTTTTATTTTACCATTTATAGAAGTATCATTGCCTGATAACAGGCACTTAAAAATCACCTGTTGCTATAATTTCCCCTTTTGCATTTAAAGTAATCAGGTCCAGATATTTCTCAACATATTTAGTACGCAGTCCTGGGATCCAGTATGTACTAATCAAATATAACACTTCCTACTGATTTCCAAAATAACCATGCTTAGCATCCCATCTTTATCTGAAATTGTATCTGTAATTCTTGGCATAGTATAAGTATTATTCCATAGAATAAGAGTGTCAATTCTCTTAGTCTTAAGACGGGAATCAGCCAGAAAAGTTCAGCCATTAAATGAGTATTTTTGTAGGTCGTTTTTTAATAGATGGGTTTCCTGTAAAAAGATGATCTGGGCTTTATGCATTTTGATATATTTAAGCAAACCAGCTCTTTTGACATTATTGTTCAAACCATTAATATTTAATGATAAACATTTATAAGCCATTGACTATAATGTGTATGCTGTTACTTACTGTAAAACCTTTCTTCTGTGTTGACTTGAAATCTACTGAAATCTTACTTATCATGGATATTTAACGTGTATTAAACACTACTTTAAAAAACCCAAAACTATTTACAAACACATACATGCAACATAAGTTTTTAACTAAACCAGAAACGTTAACTATACCATCCCATCCACCACCTCTCCAACACCAAAAGACACAAATTATCAATTTCTGCTTAGAATATAGTATAAAAACAAAAAAAGAAAAGCATTATGTAAGCAACTAAAGAAATCTGAGTCCATGAAATATACATTAAAATGAGAGAATCCAATATAACTGAAGCTATATGAATATGTCACATATAATAACAGCACCTCTGATAAGTAGATATGTCAGAAATACACATCAGAGCAAAGTATGTATAAACCTTAGAAGCTGAAGGTTAAGAAGATTGTCAATATTTCTAAGACTTTTCAAAAAACCTCAGATGTTTTAACCATTTTGTCAGTCATCTAACATTTTTCAAGTAAGGATCTGTTGAATAAATATATATAGAACACTTAGTAATCCTCTGTATAGTTACTAAAGGTTTAGTTATGCAACATAAGTCCGATGTTAATATGCATAATAAGTTTTCTTATGCAGCCCCTAGTTCATTTGATGTCATTTAGTTATTAAAAGTGTCATTGAATCCGCAGAATGTATGCAACTATAAAAGAACATATGTATTTTCAAAGGAGTTAAACACTTTTATGGAACTATTTATTTACCATTTAAAGTATCTCAGTGAAGGATAACAGAATTTCAAGAAAAAAGAATTCTAAATACAGCCATTTAACAAGTTAAAAAGTGATGTCATCACTGTTTCCTCAAGCTGCAGCTTCATAAACTTGTGAAAAATAATCTAAATAGGCTCATGCACAGCAGAGGTTGTCTAGTGAGGAAAAAAGCATTTTCGGCGGGAAATCAAATCTTGAAGTTTTTAAAGTTTACAGAAAGCAAAAAAGAAACCACTAAAGCTGCCTTGTCAGTACACGTCATGAATCTCCACAATGAGAACAGTCGGAAAGACCACCAGTTTCCTCGCAAAACATCAACATCATGAAAAAATTACCCCTTTCATATAAAAACAGCTATTTAGAAGTAACAGCTGCATCAAATCAGAAATCATTTTATAACATTTCGATCATTTACCCACCAATTAACCAGACCATACGGGGGAAAAAAAAAGAACCCTTTCTCTCTCTCTCTTGATATATATATATATATATATATGTACACATATACACTTTTATTTAGCCATCTATAAAACACCATTAATGTACTGTATTAAAGTCTAAAACATCTAGTTAGAAATACTAATCAGAAACATTGTTACCCCACCACTGACCCACTAGAAAAAATGCACTTTGGTATTAAGTCAAATTATACTATTACTGAAGAATTAGAAGACATATATAATTTGTAGTTATTTAAAAGGGGAAAAATATGTAAAGTACTTATAGTGGGGAACAGGAAGAAAGGGAACATTAGTAACAAAAAGGAATAGGAAGAAAGGAGAGAGAAAGAGACGGAATGTTATTTAAATATGTAGTACTATATGTAATTAGAAGAAGTAGATATAGAAAGGTAAAGAGAAAGTTAATAATAAAGATGATTTGCATTACCTTACAGTATAGAGGTTTTCCAGAATCAAATATATTATGATTCATAAAACAAAGCATTTATTAGAAGGAATTTATTCATTTGTCCTTTAGTTTCTTAGTTTTGCTTGCTCCTTCCTTCACAGACTATCCATTTTTTGTTGCCTGTCTCTTCAATCTCCGGGATGACCATTCCATTTATTCTATGTGTGAGAGTATTTTCTTCTTTTGGATAAATTCTACTGCTTCTTGTAGGGAATCAAAGATCTTCACTCCTTCTGACAAGGTGATTTTTATTCTTACAGGGAAAATAATTTGAGCTTTAATATTGGCTTTTTCAAGGACTTAGAGGAACACACTCCTTTCTTCTGGATATGACTGTAGAAGTGTAGTCATTGTCAAAACAATGAACTTTTTCATCTATCTTGATAGGAGAATTAGTCCAAGCTGATTTCAGCACCAAGTCCTTGTCTTGTGAGGAAATAAATCTATTATAGACCTGGGGTTAGATGAACTTGGAGAAAAAGCTGGATTTGTCAGGGACGGATGAGCACTCTCAATTCCAAAAGAGGGGGGATTCAGGCATGTTTAGTGCTGATGAAAACCACTTTTGGAGAAAATGAATCATGTTAGCACCCTCTTCTTTCTCAGGAATTCCATATATATTATTATGTTATTCCTCCTTGATCTGCTTTTAAGGTCTTCCAGTTTCTCAATCAGCCTGGGGTTTTGTTTCAGAAGAAATTCATTGTGATATTCATTTTCTATCACTCTAGTAACCAGGTCAGTTACACTTTCCTCTAAGGCAAGAATCTGTTCAGACTGTTTTTTTTTTTACTATTCCACTTAGAAGTTCCAGTTGTTTATTGCATTCCTGTTTGATAATATCCATTTTGTTTTCGAATCTGTCCATTTGTAGTGACAGTTCTTGGATGTTTGTTATTATAAGATGTAGTTCTTTCTTCACTGCACTCTCCTGGTGTAGGTTCTTCACGTTGCTCATGTTTTTAGTGACAGTTCTTGGATGTTTGTTATTATAAGATGTAGTTCTTTCTTCACTGCACTCTCCTGGTGTGGGTTCTTCACGTTGCTCATGTTTTTAGTGACAGTTCTTGGATGTTTGTTATTATAAGATGTAGTTCTTTCTTCACTGCACTCTCCTGGTGTGGGTTCTTCACGTTGCTCATGTTTTTAGTGACAGTTCTTGGATGTTTGTTATTATAAGATGTAGTTCTTTCTTCACTGCACTCTCCTGGTGTGGGTTCTTCACGTTGCTCATGTTTTAGTGACAGTTCTTGGATGTTTGTTATTATAAGATGTAGTTCTTTCTTCACTGCACTCTCCTGGTGTAGGTTCTTCATGTTGCTCATGTTTGTAGTGACAGTTCTTGGATGTTTGTTGTTATAAGATGTAGTTCTTTCTTCACTGCACTCTCCTGGTGTGGGTTCTTCACGTTGCTCATGTTTTTAGTGACAGTTCTTGGATGTTTGTTGTTATAAGATGTAGTTCTTTCTTCACTGCACTCTCCTGGTGTGGGTTCTTCACGTTGCTCATGTTTTTAGTGACAGTTCTTGTATGTTTGTTATTATAAGATGTAGTTCTTTCTTCACTGCACTCTCCTGGTGTGGGTTCTTCACGTTGCTCATGTTTTAGTGACAGTTCTTGGATGTTTGTTGTTATAAGATGTAGTTCTTTCTTCACTGCACTCTCCTGGTGTGGGTTCTTCACGTTGCTCATGTTTTTAGTGACAGTTCTTGGATGTTTGTTATTATAAGATGTAGTTCTTTCTTCACTGCACTCTCCTGGTGTGGGTTCTTCACGTTGCTCATGTTTTTAGTGACAGTTCTTGGATGTTTGTTATTATAAGATGCAGTTCTTTCTTCACTGCACTCTCCTGGTGTGGGTTCTTCACGTTGCTCATGTTTTTAGTGACAGTTCTTGGATGTTTGTTATTATAAGATGTAGTTCTTTCTTCACTGCACTCTCCTGGTGTGGGTTCTTCACGTTGCTCATGTTTTTAGTGACAGTTCTTGGATGTTTGTTGTTATAAGATGTAGTTCTTTCTTCACTGTACTCTCCTGGTGTGGGTACTTCAAGTTGCTCATGTTGAGATCTCCAGCAGAAAACTTCCTGACAGGAATAATTAAAAAACTCTCTTGACTATGTATTCATTTTTAGAAAATAATAGAGAGTCTATGTTAATCCATCTTTTAATATACTTTTAGTTAGATTTTTTCTAAAAATTGAAGTATATTTTCTGTCAGGATATTAAAATCTTAGCAGAGCTATGGATATCTGCTGTTATCAGACTGGCATCTTGGCCACGCCTCCATACTTATTTCTCTAATTTCCCCCAGAAGTACACACTCAACCACAGCAGAGCAATACATTCACAGACAGTGTTCCTCAGGGACAGAGTTAACACAAGATACTGAGAAAAATATTAATTAGTGCAGTTCTACTCCAAATACCATCAATCAGCCCAAATGAAGAACAGTATAAAGACAGAGAGATTCAACAGCTATTCGCTCAACTGTGCTTACACAAACTGTCAGAGAAGGAAGCTCTAGGTCTATTACAAGAAATTACTGAATTAGAGATTAAAGAAGCCTTAAAAAAAACAGTTGGCTGGGAAATCCCCAGGTTCAAACGGACTCTTAACTGAATTTTGAAACCTAATGGGGAAGTTAAAATAAAAAAGTTTGGTCATAACTATTTCATACAGGTTTGCAAGTTAAAGATATACTGGTATCACGGAAGAAGGTAGTGATCTCACAGTATATAAAAGGGAGAAGGATCCTAAACTACCCTCCTCCTACCATCCAATTTCAGTCTTTAATCATAACTATAAGCGGTTTGTGACTATCGTCGCATTGAAGCTTAAGCGGATACCAAAGCTAATTTCATTAGACCAGACAGGACTTCTTGGACACAGGAGGAGGACCTCAGATAATATGAATGTGAACATCCATGATAATCCACAAAGCAAAGTCTGAGGGGTTGTTACTGGCACCAATATGCTTAGATACTGAAAAGGCACTTGATTGGGTTGAGTGGGAATCCCTCTTTGTTTTACTTAAAGTTATGAATTTCCTGATGTATTGGACTGATTTAAAAAAAATATGGCTTCAGGGCTCAACTCTCAGAGGAGTTCTCAATTACAAGGGACACTAGACAGGGATTCCCTCTGTCCCTATTTTTTTAGAGCAGTTAGTAGACCTTGTCAGAACAGGGGCTATTAGGGGATTCTGATGTGGTTATCTGAATTTGAAAATCTTTCTTTTTGTGGATAATCCAACTCCTAATGCTACCTAATCCTCAAGAAGATCTTCCTAAATTGTGGGAATTACTGGAAACATTTGGCAATATTTCAGGGTTTTAGGTGAATAAACATAAAACCCACAACCTAGATATTAATAAATGTTATATGTCTGAGCTAATGAAGTTACATATAAGAATGTGTTTTGGAAACTGGCTAGCTAAATGCAAGAGATGAAGAGACCGATGCTCCCAGAAATTACTACAGAAGGTACAGAAGAATCTTCAAGACTGGGAAAGTATGAACTTGGAGCCAATATCACAGTGTATGGGCCCCCTGCTGGAATGTTTGACCTCACCTACTTTACTATATAGAGGACTTTGGATTCTCAATAAGTGATAACAATAGGGAGAGACAGAGACCAGATGAGAAAGTTTATCTGGCAAGGAAGGAGACCAAAACGCTGCCTGGGAGAAGATGATCATTGCAAAGGAATTTGGAGGACTGGCTGTTACACATTTGCAAAATTGAGTGCTGTGATCTTTGTTGTCTGGTAGGTAAAAACAAAATACAGATCTCGATGGACAGACATGTTACTACCAGATGATTATGGGGCAAGGAGTCTTGGCCTACTTAGTGTAATGTGGGGGGACAAGGGATTAAATATTTATGGTACTGTTATGGAGAAGGAATTGACAGCTACTTTCTAGCAAAACATTTAGTGTGCAGAAATGAATTATCCTTTCTATCGGAGGGACAGTAAAGGATAAGAACTGGCAGACAGTCAGCTGGCTCTAAGCACAAAGTAGTTCAAAAGTTAAATACTGGCATCAATTCTTGGAAAAAGGAAAGATCATGACCTGGGAGCAGATGTCAGAGTAAGATGCAATATCTCAACACTGATGAAGGGGATGTTTAAGGACCTTAACAGATAAGTGTCCATTTTCAACTGGGTGCAGATTAATCAGGATTCATGGCCTCTGATCAAGCAATGAATATATGATTATCAAAGATAGTGAGATAACTATTAAATAGTTAATAACAAGGGTGGCAAGAGAATTCTCCTCCTTAGATAAGAAGGCTTTTATAGAATGGAAAATAGGCTGGGAAAATTGTTTTAACAAGGAAATGAAAGATTTATTCTTGAGAAAGGTTATGTGGTTACCTACGACTGCAACAAAAGCAAAAAGAGCAAAAAAATGTAAGATACTTTAGTAGAAGTGTCAGCAAAAATTCTTCTACACAACAGGCAGGCTTGCCAAGAGGTTATCAGATGCAAATGTGGAGTGTTGGATATGCAGAACTGGGGAAAAGGGCACTTGGGACCATATCTTTTAGAGATATGAGGAATTGAGGACATTTAAAGATTACATAGAATTGCATGTAAACAGATTACTTTTGGAAATTAGCAAGTCCTGACAAAAGAATTGGTAAGCAGGAAGCCTCCATCACCTCATATGCAAAACAGAACTTGATGTGGGTGTTGCTCCTGCTAACCAGAAAAGTGATTACAAGACATGGAAATCCCATACCCCCCCCCCCCCCCAAAAGGGAACAACTGATAGGATTAATGAAAGCACTGAGAATTGAGGAAGAGAAATATTTAGGGAGGGATAAGATAAGGTCATATGCGTTAGACAAATTAATATAGTAGGATAGGATTCAACTTGCAGCTGAATGTTAGATTAGGATTGAGAAGTTAATTCTGACTTCAGTTGATCACTCAGGATTTTGTAGATTTCCATAACAATAACAGGAAAAGCTAAGGCAGGGAACACGCTACATTTTTTGATACAGTAAGCGCAGTAACATTGGTAATAGAATTTATACAGGATGTTAATTGTCAAAAAAGTACTTGCAAATACAGACTATTTTATAAGAACTGTTATGAGAGGACTTGACTATTATAGGGGCTTTGACATGTTAAGGGAATTTCAATATTTGATACAGTGGAGCTACTATCCCAAAGCTAGTAATCATTCTATGCATGGAACCAACACAGAATATGCCGCACCTAATTAAGCAATAACCATGACATGGTGTGGTATAGTGAAGATTTACCCATGTTGGGGTGGTTTAATCACGAGGGTGAAGCCCAAGTGAAGACAACCGTGGGTAAATTTCAACATACCACAACCACGGAGTCGGCTATTGCTATTATACAATGACATTATTTAAGAAAAAAAAAAACTTACTTTTCTTAAATAATGTCTTTGTAGAACGGCGCTGTACTGTTCTTACGCAGCTGGTGGTGGTTTTGATGTATTGTGCATGCATATGGGACTTGCATTCCCACGAACACCCAGTACATCAATGCTTTGAAAAAGAAGCAACGGGGGGAAAAAAGTCTCTGTTGCTCCATTTTTTTCTTTTTTTTTTTTTTTTTTAATTAAAAAAAAAAAAAAAAAAGAAATTTTGGCTACATTAGGGGTAAGAGAGAGAGAGAGAGAGAGCATAGAGGAAATGAAAAGAAAATCAGGTATGTGTCTTCAGTTTTAAATAACGTACCTGATTTTCTTTGCATTTCCTCCATGCTGCCTCTCTGGTATGTCCCTAGTCCAGACTACAGTTTTTGTTGTTTTGTTTTTTTAAATTTTTTTGTTTAAAAAAAGTTATGGAATATACGAAAGGAAAGAAGTCCGGGTGACCGGACCTTTTTCCGTTGGTATATTCTGTGATCTACAATGGACACGCTGGTTGGGCCGGCCAATCAGCTTGCTCATTTTTGAATATTAATAGCCAGTCATTGTACAATAGAAAATATACAATTTGTTAAAAAGGAATGTTCGAGGCTATAATATAACTGTGTGACAGTTTTATAACCCTTGGACTGGCATTGATCTCTCAATATAACTTGAAGAAGGGAAGAGAATATTATGTGGTAAACTTTCGCCTCTAGATTGTTTTACTCACCTATCAGGGAAAGTCATCAACAATTTGTAATAGTAAAATGGTATGTGAAAACAATAAAGGATTTGTTTTAAAAAAAAAAGTGGCACAGACTGAATTTTTTCTTGACTGAATGGTAGACCACAAAACCAATGAAGGGTAATGAAGATAGCCTGGGATAACCAGAAGAGGAGGCATGGTACAAAGAGAGGAACACCTGTATCATACATTTGATCTGAAGGCTGGTTTTGCATGTTGGTTTCTTCTTAAAGCAACCTAAATGTATTGGGATCCACAAAGTTATACAATTACATCCTTGCAGCTTGTCACTTCCCTCCTAGATTGTATCACCTTCAGCTTTGCTGAAAGCTACTGACTTCTTGGCTTCTTTTTTGAAGCGTTTGTTTTCCATACTGAGGAGATTAAAACAGCATAGGTTCATAGGTATGTACTAGGCTAATGGCCCTGGGACCTTTACAAGCCTAGCCATATGATTTCCCTGGCATAGTGCCACCTGACCTTAGTTCCCAGTGCCTCTGTCAAGTAAAGCCAATGGAGTCATCCCCGGGGTGAATTTTTCTGTTTCCCATCCACTCATCAAGATTTCTCTTGAAGAGGGTCAGCGAGGTGCTCTGCTTGATATGTATGGGAAGTCTATTCCATAGCATGGGCAGTCTCTGGGTTATGAACCTGTCCCCTCCAGCATGTTCTGTTAATTGTGGTAATGAGGTTGAGGTCTCTGGAGTGTGTGGTGCGGAGGGACTGGGATTTCTTTAGATGTAGCATTTCTAACAGAGCTGGGTCAGACATGGCTTTGTAAGTAAGCAGAGATCGCTTCTATGTAGGTGATATGAGACAGAGAATAGTTGAAGTTTTTTGAGTCTGTCCATATAGGACAAGTATTTAACACCTAGGATCCTCTTTGTGCAGTACTTTTGTGGCCTCTCCAGTTGTTGCAGGTGTCTAGTGAGGTACATGCCAAATGGGGCATTGTACTCGATGATTAGCCTAATGAGGGAAGAGCAGAGGGAGACAATGACCTCTTTCTTTCTGGATATAAAACCCAAAGTAATGAGCTGTGCCACATAGAAGGACTTTCTGACCACAGTGGCAATGTGGTGATCAAAAGAGAGGTTGCTGTCAACCTGTGTTCCCACATCTCTTATAACACCTTCTGTGTTCAGTGGACTACCATCAATGTGGTAATTCATGGGAACCGGTGTTTTTCCCAAAGGGGATGAAGACACATTTTTTGGCATTAAGCTCAAGGCCATGGTTCTGATACCAGTCATTGCTCTCAGTGAGGCCATTCTGCAGGACGCCACCATCACCTGGGGAGTTAATAATGGCTCCTGATTTGTAATAATCTGCAAACTTTGTCAGCCAGAGTCCCTTCGTGTTGGCCTGGACTTCAGAGAAGTAGACACCAAACAGGAGAGGACCCAGGACTGAACCTTGTGTGACTCCACTAGTGACTAGTCGGCAGTCTGACTTGAAGTCAGTTACTTTCAGTTTGACTTGAGTCAGCTACTTTCACACTGTGGATTTTATCTGTGAGCCAGTTTGCAACCCACCTAGTGATATATGGGTTGATGCCTAGCTTAGTGAGTTTTTCTATAATTCCTGAATGGGTAATGGTATCAAAAGCCTTGACCAGATTGAGGTAGGCTGCATGAACTACCTTGCCTTCATCCACAGCTCTGGTGTCTGACTCAAAGAAGTCAACCAATTTGAGCAGGTATGAGCTACCCTTCACAAAACCAAACTGTGTGGGATCCAGAGTTTGGAAATTCCTATATCCTTGTTTATTAGGTCCATGATGATGTGTTCCATAGCCTTGCATATCAGGCTCATCAGGCTAATGGGGCAATAGTTCCCAGGGTCTGTATTCGCTCTTCCTTTGTGAACAAGGATGACTGTAGCAATGTGCCATTCGTTAAGGACAAAGCCTGAGGTGAGACTGTGATTGAATAGGGCACACAGGTGAGGTGCCAGTTCAATCTGTAGTTCATGCAGAACATAGCCAGGGATATTGTCAGGTCCCACAGAAGCTGTATTCTTGGCCTTGGAACAGTGCTGTTTTAACCAGTGCAGCAGTAATACTGGGTGCCTGGCAATCTACTGGTATTGTGACTGGTCATTTGGGGGGGGGGGGGTAAAGTTGGCACTGAATCTGTCAGCCAGTATACTGGCAATATCTGTTGGCTCGGTATAGGAGGTACCATTGTGCAGTCGCTCAAAGCAAATCTGGGTATTGTCATAGAGATTCTTTATATAACTATAGAAGGCCTTGTGGTTGTCTTTACTATCTGCTGCAATTCTGTTTTCATAGCTAACTTTAGATGATTTGATGAGGGATCTCAACTTGTTGTTGAGGCTCATAAGGGAGTTTTTCCAGTCTTGGGACTGCACCTTATTCCGCCATCAGTTTCCTCCTTCTGTTGTAGAGTTTGTTTATGGGAGGGGACCACCTGATTGGCTTCCTTATTTGGAGGAGAGTGTCTTGGTTCTATTGGGTATGGTTAGATCCATGCATTTGTACAGTGCATTGGTGTACAATTCGGCAATTATACAACTATTCTGCATTTGCATGGGTGCTGTTAATTTAGCCACCTCTGTTTTTAGGAGCCCAAAGTAAGCTTTGGAGATGTTTTTCATGGTGGTTACCTTTGCTGGGGGGGTGGGGGGGGGCGGATTTCCAAGGTGATTAGTTTGTGGTCAGATCTAACCAGGGTGGAGCTGACTATTGGTGTAGAGCAATAGTCGCCCATGTTAGTAATGACCAGGTCAAGGATGATGCAACATCTAGTGGGGGTAAGAACTAACTGGTCCAGGGCACTGGAATTAACGAACTCCAGCAAACGTTGGGCAAGTGTATTGGTACACGAGTAGTTTTCCCAGTTAATGGAGGGGTAGTTGAAGTCTCCTAGTAAGAGAGTGTTAGGTTGGACCTAATACTCTCCAGGGTGCTTAAGAATGGAGTGTGAGTCTTGGGACATGGTTGGGGACCTATAGCAGGCTACGACCTGAAATCACCGTCTTACCCAATGTTAGCTGCACCTGAAGTATCTCTGATGCGTTATGCTGGGCTACCAGTCTGGAGGTGTGCGCATCCTTTATGAATATGGAAACCCCACGGCCTTTGGAGCTTTGGTCCAAGTTCTGGGGCTGAAAGGTGTGGAAAGAGAGTGACAGCCTGGTAGTGCAGGGGTGCTTTCTGCTGCCTTGAACCAGGTCTCTGTTACAGCACAAACGTTAATGTTGTCCATTTTAAGGAGTGCTTCAAGCGAGTGCATTTTGAGATTTAGACTTCTAGCGTTGAGTAGCTTGACCCTCAGATTGCATTTGTTTGTAGCTGTTATGGTGGTAATTTGGTCTTTGGAACACAACCTAAAAAAAGGCACTATAGGGTTGGCAAGTGCCTTGGCCAGTATCCAGAAGGCCAGAGGTGACAGATGCAGGCCATCTCTGGCAAAGCATCGAGGTCTGTCAATCATGTCATCCCAGGCAGACAGATAATGGATCCCCTTAGAAAGATACCAGAAACTTAACTAATTGTTGAAATCAATCATTTTCTGCCTGTACTGTGGTATCATTGGGGTGATGGTAGGATGCTGCTAAAGGCTAGATTAATACCCGCCTGGGCTACATAATCTGAGAGCTTCTCCATGTCTCTTTTCATTAGTCCAGGGAGGTACATCTCAGATCATTCACACCCGCATATACAATGACAGAGTCATATTTGTACCGGTTGTTGAGAGACCTGAGTGTGTGCAATCTGTGATGGATCCTGGCACCTGACAGGCAGCTGACTGTTACTTTCTCCTTATTCAACCTAATAAGTGGGACATCAGTTTGCTTTCCCTATTGAGTCACCTAGGACTAGTGTGTTGGGCATGCTGTTTTGCCCTCAGGGCTTTGGTCGAGTGGCACACTGTTTAGGACAGTTATGTAACTCGTGATTAGTTTTGAGTTGTGGTGGTTGAGTGTGTTTCTGCCTTGGACATCTCTGCTGCTTGGGTAGATTTTTATTGGGAGCCTCCACGAAGATGGGTGTGGTTTGTGTTTTTATGTGAAGGAGGTGCTGGTGTGTGTTCTGGAGGGCTGTGTGTTCCATGTGGTGTAGTGCAAGTGTTGACCTTCTCCTTCTGGTCTTGGCTGGAGAGTGCGTGGCTTCCAAATTGGATATACAAGTGTATCTCTCGCAAGTCTGAGTGTTGGGAGGTAAGACGAGAGGATTGTCGGTGCACATGAGGCAGTTTCTACATTGCCTCAGGATGTCAAAGTTCACCAGGTTAACAGGAGAAAGCACAGAGAATAGACCTTCTGACATGCCTGGAGGGGTGGGCATTGACAGTAAGTACTGGATATGTTTCCTTGTCAAAGGTTTAGTGCTGGCAGCACTTGTGTGCTACAATAATTGCTACAAGAAGTCTGGTAAAGTGCTAGACTAATAAGCTAGTATAAGTGCAGGAGAGGAGAGAACTGGTAGATCTAAGAGTCAAATTGAAGAGCAGACTTTGGCACCACTCAGGAGCTTACAAACAGTCCTGGATACAGCAAGTCTGTATCTGGACTAGACTAATTACAGCAAAGGCAGGAAACGAGCGCAAACACAGGCTTTTAAACCAGAAAGTTGAGAGAGAGAGATGGAAAAACTGTCCAAAAGCCCAATAAATTACAATTTATGGGCCAGAAACCACCCCTCTGAATGCATACACTAGATATTTAAGTATGTCAGCTACTGCAGATATACAAATACAGAAATACAGTTATGAAGCCAGTACAGTTATGCAAGTAAACTTAATAACAGTACATGTTTAAATGAGCACTGCTGCAGCAGCCTTAGTTCTATGGGTTATCCTGCCAAGGGTATAACAGATGGCCAGCTTCTACATATTCATGTTACCCATCATGCACCTAACATGTCAGGCAGCTTGAGCTGGACTGACTAAAACCAAGTTTTGTAGCAAAGCCTTTCAGAGCTTTCCTGACAAAACAGAGAGGAAGGCTGAACCCTGAAAGGACAATGCTAAGAAGAAGAAAAAAATAAATGTCCTCAACGTGGCATAAAAACACACCAAAAAATAAGTGGCATGGACGGAGAGTGCGACTACTGCAGCAGTGATCATTTGAACATCTACTGTTAGTTAAGTTTACTTAACAAGTGTACATTTTTCATCATATTGATCACTGCTGCAGTAGCCTTAGCTATTTGGGTAGATTCCTTCCACATCCCAGATGTAGTTAGGGTAGATGATTTCAGGGGTGCTTGGAGAATGGTCCTTGCAAATCATGGTCTGGACCTAGAGAAGGACTCAAGCTTATAGTGCTTTGTAAAACTATGTACAGAGGACCAAGTAGCTGATTCTATAATACCTACCCTTTCCAAAAAGCATAGAAGAAATCAAAGCCCTGGTAGAGTTGTCTTTGAACCCGCATAGAAAATATTTGTTAAGATGAGTATAACAAATGGTAATGGTCTTAGACAGCTATTGGAAACACTCTGACACAGGTTGCCCCTTCTTCTTACCTTCCCAAGAAATCAACAATTTATCTGAATACCTGAAGGATTTACTTCTGTTAAGATAGTGCCAGAGTTGTCTATGGACATCCAAGGTATGGAGTATCCTTTTCTCCCTCATTTTTAGAGACAGGAAAGAAAATGAGAAGATGGATATTTTGAGTTAAAATAAACTTGGATACCACTTTAGGCATAAGAGAAACATTAGTTTTCAAAGAAATCCTGTCCCTGCGGAAAATGAGATCGGGTTGGCTCAACTTAACTCGTTCACTCCAATGGAGCTCAGAAAGTTTGCACTGTAACTTCCAATCAGCGGAGCCCAAGCCTTTTGACAGAATTAAATTATATCCTCTCATTTCAAACAAATGTTCACATTTCTGGAACCATAGGGGTTATGAAAGAAGTTGAAATGGCAAACTCTCCATCACTACTTTTATAGTGGTAGTATTCTTTATGTTCAAGATCTTAAAAACCAAATTGTGTAAGTCACAGTAAACAGAGTAAATATATATGTAATATTTTGTAAACAACTTAAAATAGCTCAGCAACCACTCAAGTTATATACATAGTGTCAGCAGCATTTTATTCATCTACATGAGAGCTTTTATATGAGGCTAAGAAATTCTGTCTGTGTTACTTGGTGGTTGAGATATTTAGAAAAATGTGAAAATTACATTTACATAAATTATTATTATAAAAACAGTTAATATCCATTTACCTACACTAGAGAGAGGTCAAACATTAATGCAGTTGAGGTTGCTATTGTGTAAGCTTTAAGATAAAATTCTTTAAAACCTTGTACATAGCATAGTTTTAGAATTACTGATGCAAATATGAACAAGCAATATTTGATGCCTAGAGGCGTCAGTAGGAGCTAACTGCAGTTGCACCTAGAGGCATCACTCAGATATAATGAGTTAAGACTTTGCATCTCACATACCCTTCTTGCAGAGGTCAGAGAAATCAATAAACTGTTTTAGTATGTTAAAAACCTCAAATCAGCCAGGTTAGTTGGCTCAAATGGAGCAAATGTTAGCTTTTCTAAAACAAAATTAGGATCCCAAGGAGGAGCCACCAGTATTCTTAGAGGCCTCTTATGAAAACCCCTTTCAAAAACATTCGGACATGAGACTGCATTGAAAGAGGAGCAGGATCCTTGGCAAAACATGCTGACATGGCTGATAACTGAATCTTGATAGAGGAATAAGAAACGTCATAGGATAGTAACTCACACAAATATTGAAAAATATAGAAGAACTAGCCCTGGATGGGTGCTGGTTTTGTTTTTGGCAGCAACTATAAACTTGCTCCATTTGCTAATATATGATTTTCTAGAAGCAGGCTTTCTTGCGTCCATTAGCCTTCAGTAAACAGGTGCCTAAAACAAATTAAGACCCTATCATCCAAGCAAGCAATTGAAGTTCAACAAAGCAAAACGTGCGTAGAGTGCTGAACAAAAACAACTAGTAAAACAAAACACCACACCTTAGTCCAAAGTCCCACAGCAATCCACAAAAACGAGTCCAATGTTCCAGTAAGAGTAGAAAGTTTAATAACAAGCAGAAATCCCAACAGTAAAAAATCCAGGCAGTACGTAAGCGCTTTCGTCTGTCTCAGTGCAGACTTTATCAAAACCAAAAGTGCTTAACTTCACATTCTTTATATAATTACAGCAATTAATGAATCAACCCATTCTTAAAAAGACAAGACATTTAAAAACAACTAGTTTCATTAAAAATTATATAAAAATAGGCCTTTTCAACCAAAATAGGCTTTACAGAAACATATTCATTCATGCCAGGGGGCTGGCAAGCATTTAAACAGAGTTGCCACTTCAACTCAGCCTTCTCAATCTGATTTCACCAGTTACTCCCCCCTGACATTTTTAACCACCACTTCTAAAATACCAAATTTGAAGCCAGAAAACACCGGGCAAGTATGAGTACGCTTAAAAAAGGCATAGTTCTTAGTCTGTACGCTAATAGCATATAAATGCTCATAAATTATCTTCCTAATTGCCCTCTCAGTCTTACCCACGTAATAACCATTGCATCCCGGGCAAACACACAAATACACCACACCAGGAGTATTAAAATTACTTCCTGCTAATCTAACATTCTGCGGGGGTACCCCCCATCCACATTTCTGTTGCATTCACCATGTACCTATAATAGTTACATCTACCATATGGCCTGGTTCCTCTGATAAAAAGGTGAGAGATGTTTTGAATAAGAATTGGGTGATTTTAGAATGTAACAATGAACTTGTCAGTTTGTTGCATCACGGGCCCACCTTTTCATATAAGGTGGGAGGTAATTTAAAATTTTTGTTGGAACACCCCCTAAAATTTAAGGATAGTAGACTAACTAGGCCATGTGGTAGATGTAACTATTGTAGGTACATGGTGAAGGTTGAAGTGTCGGGCTGGCAACTCGGCACCACAGAAATCCACTGCTAATCATGAGCGGACTGGAGTTCTGCTGTGGCGACCCCTAACCGGGAAAAGCTGGACCAGGTCCATTTTTACTGGAGGCCCAGGGAGAAAAACTCCACAATTAAGAAGACATTTGTACAATGAGAAATATATATACAAAACAGGTAATACAGCAAAACTTATTTACAAGTAGAGTTATTTATTACTTTGTTAACAACAGTTAAACAGGCATTGTAGGACTAATACAGTTTGAGCAATATTTACAAGCGTTCAGTCAAAGGGTTTAGACAGATATATTCAGAGGTTGTTTCCCAAATAGATTTTGCAGGACAAAAGTAAGTTACAGTTTTAAATAGTTATAGAAAGGTAGTAAGTACTGCTTACAGTTTTAGTAAGTATACATAGAAGGGAGCAGAAAGAACAGTATGGTATAAGAGTCAGCATTTCTGTGCGCATAGATATAGTGTGATGTTTAGACTGGAGTAGATTGGTAGAAGAGAGAAGAAAGGTATAGGAATTGTCATGTGATACATAGAAGGAGACCAGCTTATGGATTTGGTTTTACCTTGAGGACCAGGTCTCTTAATCAGACTACATAGGGATGCATCCCTTGCTCCCTCCTCAGAGAGGGAGGACAGTGACTCTCCAATGCCCAACAAGGGCACCTGAACAACCACAGAGAACATTGATGGCCCCTGGAGACTGGTGACTGAAATGGCTACTCCACAATAATCCGGAGCAAAAAAGGGTGAAGTGTCTAAGGAACCAATAAAAGCCAGAGCAGTCTCACCCACCAGAGGTTTGAGGTACAGCCTGAGCCTGCTGCATTGGCAAGGGCTTCTTGTAAGTTCTCTTTTTTTTGTGCGTGTGCAAAGGAAGGTGTAATTGTGGTACTGGAATGCTGTTCTATGGTTCAGACAAAAAAGGAGCCTTATTCCAGGTCACTACAGCTACAGCAAATCGGTGACTAGCAAGCTGTTAAAAGTCTTAACTAGCAAAACAAACAATGACTCTCTCAAAACACACTTGTCTCCAATAAAACACAATAAGTCCCATAAAATAAGCATATGTTTTTCCATAAAACTGCCTAAAGTAAATACAAACAGTAAAAGTTGAAAATAGAAGGTACACAAATCAGTCAGACCAGCCAGTCTTGAGACAGTCCCCTAAAATAAATTTTCCTTAAATATATTTTTCATAAAAATCATAACATATTTAATAAAAAAAAATAAAGTATTATGAAAGGTTTTCCCTAAGGAAACTTATCTGCTCAGCAAAAAGACACTGGCAGATGACTGCCAATCTTCAGAAGCCCACAAGAGTAGCCCTCTCCAAGGGTGGAAATAAAGTGCCAGGGCTTTTGGCACATAGGCTGTTGGTTTTCTCCACCTGGAGCTCAGGCAATCGGCAGCCTAGGCATGTGTGTGGGGGGCGGGGGGGCACAAGGATCTGGGAGACTGACCAGCTGCTTTATCCTTAGCAGGATATAGCCCATACAGCTAAGGCTACTGTAACATTGATTATGTTCAGCATCTGCCATGTTGCTTAATTCATTGAAGACGTGGATGCAAGGCCTGCAATGACTAGAACTGATCTCACTTCCAGATTATAAGGACTGGACTCTTATCTGAAACCAAACACAGACATTCCTATTCATATAGCGGCTGTCCCATCCCAAGACTAAAACACTGCTAGCCAATGTTGTAATTGGAAAAGTCAGAACATAAGACCTCTTCCACATGAGAAGAACGATGGGGCAGATCCACCAGGCATGTTTTTTTTTTTTTGCATGCACAACAGACCCGCATTCGGGGGGGGGGGGTGCAGTAAGGGAATACTTTTCTTGGAATAGCTGTACTTTTAAATGTCCGCTGCAAGACTTTATGGTGGTGCCCAATATGAAGCAGAATCAAAACCACCGCACTCATCAAGCCCAATGCCCGAGACATATGTGAACTGTTTAACAGAGCTCAGAAAGTACACTCTGAAGTTACCCTAATGGTAAAACAAGAATAACAGATTATGGTATCCAGCGAACAGTCTGTAATGTTCAGGAGAGGAGATGGAATAAGGCAGAGCAGTGAAAAATGCAGGAAAGACCCCACCACCACCAAAGGAGTCCACGATGTGAAGCAGTCATTCTTGTGGCTCACTGAGCTTGCCCCTGGATCAATTCACAGGAAGCCAGTTGTCTAATAATAGATAGACACTGGTGACCTGTAATCTTAAATGGGCAAGTTTGACTGACATACACCCTATAAGCATTCCTGGAGTAAGAAAAAGGCTGACTGGAAAGATGCAAATCTAGAAATGACTGGATCCTACTAGAAGCACAGGAATATTCACAAATGCTTTTCTAACCCAATGTGCAAGTAAGCTACCTGTAGGCCAAACGCACAGATCCAGTCAGCTCTGAAAAGACATCCAAGAGGTGAACGAAGGCTGAACATGTGGAAGGAAGTATTCCTTAGGATAAACAGAACTGATATTGCCTAGGTATGGAATGGGCCTATCATCCCTTCATCTTTCAGGAAATAAAGGCAACAGAATTTTGGCTAGTGCTGTAGAACATCCTTAATGGCTCTCAGCAACTTTTGCATCCCCTTCCTTGTCATATTTTTTAGTGAGGAAAAGGCACACTTGTGTAAGCAAACTTACCATAATAGTAGATGCTCAAACGATCGCTGCTGCAGTAACCATAGTTATATGGGTTATATCCTGCCAAGGATATAACAGCTGGCCAGGTTCCAAAGTTTCAGGGCATCTTTCATGCACCCAAATCCTTAGGCACAAAGCCCTTCACAGCTTTTATGCCAACAGATAGAGGGAGGATGACCCTAAAAGGGCAATCCTAGGTTAAATAAAAGATAAGAATTTACATCCTGGCATAAACGCCTGAAAAGAACGCAGGGGATGAAGGGAGCAACTACTTCAGCAGTGATCATTTGAGCATTTACTGTATTACAGCAAGTTTACTTGCATAACTGTACTATGTTCTCATATTGATTACTGCTACAGAAGACTTAGCCATAAGGTAGATTACCCTAGTTTACTGCATTTGGAAGGTGGAAGGAGAAGATTTCAGGAGACCCTAGGAAAAAGGTTCCTAGCAAAGCCTGATCTAGACCTGGAGAAGGAATCAAACTTATAACACTTTGTAAAAGTATGTACAGAGAACCAAGTTACTGCTTTTAGAATACTTTTAGAATCCAACCCTTATCAAAAAGCAAGATGAAGCCAGGGACTTGGTACAGTGGGCCTTGACCCAGCTAGGAATGTTTTGTTATGGCAAATATACCAATGGTAATAGCCTTAAGACAGCCATTTGGAAAGGGTCTGCTTTGACACAAGTTGTCCCTTCTTATTTTCACAAGAAATGAACAATTCATCTGAAGATCGGAAAGATTTAGTTCTGTCAAGATAGTACCAGAGTTATCTATGGATATCCAATGTACGGAGTATCCATTCTTCCTCATTATTAAGTTCAAAGAAAACGGGGAGGTAGATAGTTTGGCTTAAAATAAACTTGAATACTACTTTTAGGCATAAAAGAAGGATTAGTTCTGACAGAAACCCTGTCGCTGTGGAAAATAAGAAAGGGTCGACTCACCATAAGAACTTGCAACTCAGATACCTTCTTGCAAAGGTCAGAGCAATCAGTGAAACTGTTTTCCGCGTTAAGAATCTCAAGTCTACCTGGTTCAAATGGAGCAACTATTCTCTTCACCAACAATAAATTAAGATCTCAAGGAGGGGCTACTAGTTTTCTTAGAAGCCTTTTAAGTAAAACCCTTTGATAAACATTTTGACATGAGAATGCATTGAAAGAGGGAGAACCATGGGCAGACATGGTGAAATGGCTGATAAATGAATTTTCATGGAGGAGTAAGAAGGTCCACATTATAACTCGTACAACTAATGTAAAACCAGAAAACAACTAGCCCTGAATGTGTGCTGGTTATGCTGCTGGCACCAACTAGACAACCTTTTTCCGTTTGCTAATATATGATCTTCTAGTAGCAGGCTTTCTTGCCTACTGCTGTATGTCCTCAGTAAACAGGTGTTGATAGGGAATTAAGACCCTATCATCCACACAGTCAACTGAAATTGTTAGGGTTGGGGCATATCAAACACCCCTGATCTTTCACGAATAGATCCAGTCTGTGAAGAAGCTTGTGGAAATTGCCCCTGGCCATTTCCAAAAGAAGGGCGAACCACTGTTGCCTGAGCCAGAAAGAAGTCAACACAATGATCTAGGAGGGATTCCTTCTGAATCTTCAAAAGTACCATGGATATTATTGGAAAGGGAAGAAAAGCAAACAGGAATATTCCTGTCCAAAGAAAAGAAAAGAAAAAGCATCTCATCTTCTCTGCCTTCTTGCATGGAGTCCAGGAGCAGAATCTTGCCAGGTGATTGTTCAGACAGCAGGCAAATAGTTCTGCTTGAGAAACTCCTTTCAGATGGATCAAATCTAGAAAATTAGGTTCCATTTGTGACTGTCTGGCCTCGATGCCACACAATTTTGTTCTGACAGAATGTAGAATTCCAGTAGAGTGAGACTGTGCTATGAAGCTATAGCCCAAGCTAACATGGCTAGCCTGCAAAGGTGGTGCAACCTGCCCCCCCCCTTGCTCGTTGACATACCACCGCACTGTGGTATTGTCTGTAACAACCTGAAGGAAGAGGTCCTGGGGAACCAAAGATGATTCAGACAGTTGTGTGCCTTGATCAGGGCAACAATCTCTTTTATATTTATGTGCTTGTGTCTGTCCTTGGTGTCCCACAAACACCTTATACTTTTATCCATCCTAAAACTGCTCCCCAAGCAAAGTCTGAGGTGTCTGTGGTGACTGACTGCTTTGGAAGAGGGAGAGAAGAGGGCATACCTGCATTTAATGATATTTGCTGTCTCCACTAAGTGATTTCCCTTTTGAAAAACCCCAGCACAGAGATTTACAACGACAAAGGATGTTGGTGCTGGGACCAATGACACTTCAGATACCACTATACCTTTCTCATGTGGAGTCATGCCAGGGGTATCATGAGAATCATAGATGTCATGAGACTGAAAAAATGAAGAATTCCCTCGCAGTGACTGAAGTCGGAGTGGAAAACCTTGGAAACAGATCTAAGCATAGATCTGTTTTCTTTTTTTTTTTTCATTGGAAGAAAAGTTCTTTGAACTGAGGTGTCTAATTAATCCTGTGTGAAGAAGTCAAAAACAACTTTTAAATGTTCTCTTGAAATCCCAGCTCGTGTAAGAGAGATCTCACCCAAGAGAGAGATTCCCGGCACTTTGCAATGACAAGCAAGTCTGAACATGGAAAAATGTGGTTACCCTGTAGCCTGTAATGAACTATACCTGCTAGACACTTTTGAACACTAGTGGTGCAGTGGATAGTCCAAAGGTTAAGGCAGAGAAATGACAATGTGATCCAGACACAAAAAAACCTTAAGAACCACTTGAAGTTTAGATGAATAGGATGTGATAAGCACCTTTGCAATCTAGTGTTACCAGGAAACTTGAATGGGGAAGAAGAGGGAACAGGTTGTGATGTGACAGCATGTTGAACTAGGGCACTATCACAAACAGGTTTAGAAAATAAAGATCCATAACTGGTCCTGGACACTTTCTTTCTTTGGCACGAAAAGCATCTTTGAATATAATCATTTTCCCACCTGGGAAGGAGGAACTAGTCCGATCATTCCCTGGAACAGCATGTGACAAAATACAGCTGGAAATAAGAGTCTGAACTGGTGGATGAGGTAGAAAACAGGAATTTCCTCCCACCATCATCTGTAACCTTGATGAATGATCTTCAGAACCCAATAATCTGAAAAGTATCTACTGCCAAAGAGAAAAGTGGAGATTCATACTTTCGGGAAGGGAAAAGGGGCTGCCAAGGTGGCAGACAGACAAGGTCCCTTAAATAACCATTCTGAATTGTTGGAGTGTCCTTGGTTTGGAGGGGGTTCGGAATTCTTTTTGGAACTCCTTTGCTATTTCTTCTTAAATGTCCCTTACCTGCATTTTGTTGAGACTGTTATTTTGCTTTTGCCAAAACTGGAAGAGACGTTACAGAATCACTTAGAAAATATAGAAAAGGAGGGCTGAAAAATCTTAGAGATCCTCTGTATCAGCTTACCACTTCCATCACACACTTTGATCAACTCTGCAGAAGATGGCCCAAAAACTGAATCTCTATACAAAGGAGAATTCAGAATCTCATTTTTATCATCATCTGGGAGGTTCTGAGAATGCAGCCAGGCAAACCTCATCAAAATAGTACCAGTTGCCATAGCCCTGGAAGAAGTATCAACTGTACTTTTTTCCCACTTTTCTGAGATTTAAAAAAGTTCAGTTACAGGCTTGCTGTTCTTGAACTGTTTGTAAGTTTCTGTGAGGCCATTTTTTGCTTGGGCTAAAGGGAAGTCTCTCTGTTGATCAGTGGCAGTGAAAAACATTGAGCAGCTTGCCTGCCCCCGTGGGAGTGGTTACTGACTTGAAACTGTAGTTTTATTGGCCATTTTGGGTCAGTTCCTAGCTCTTTCCAGCCCCCTGCTATAAAGCACGCTTTAGCACTGAGTTGCCACTAGAGCATCATCGGGCAGCGCCGGTTAAACTATTTCTGGCTCCGTAAAGTCTGCTCTTCATTTTTTCGCTTAGAACTGCTCTACTTGTAATCTAAATGATCTATTCTCATTCGCAAAAGCTCAGCACTTGTTCCTAAAGCATTTTTTAGTCAGGTAAAGCACTTCTATATTACACATAGTACTTCACTAGCCTAAAACCCCCTTGAATACCCACTTCACTATAGGTCCTTTCTGACTCAGTTACACAGCAAACCTTTTTCATTTCTTCTAGCATGACGAAGGGTCAGTTGCTAGCGTCCGCTCCTGCTCAGCTGGTGAATCTGGGAATATTGAGGCAATGTTACAATTGCCTCATGTACACAGACAACCCTCTCCTCCTCCCACAAAACACAAATATATGTGAGAGGTGCAACCATATAGCCAAACTGGAGGCTGAGCTCTCTCAACTCAGGACTGGCAAGACCAGACAGGAGGAGAAGGTAACCACACACACCACAAACCCAGTCTCACATAGAACTATCACAACCACAAATCAAACACAAACACACAAAGACATACTCGGAGGCACTGATCAATAATCTACCAAAACAGCAGAGGCCTCCAAAGCAGACACCCAAGCAACTGCCACCTCATGACATAACACAAGCAACACATAGATCACAAAGTCAGTGTGCAAATCAGTCACAGCCCTTAAGGCCAAACACAATGCCAAACACACTTGTCATAGGTGACTCCATAGTCAGACACACTGACATCCCACTCACCAGACTGAACAAGGAGAGAGTCACAGTAAGCTGCCTGTCGGGCGCTAGAATCCGCCACATAACACAAGCACTCAGGTCACTCCACAGCAAGTACAAGTATGACTCAGTCATTGTCCATGCCGGTGTGAACGACCTGAGATGTACCTCCCTGGACTACATGAAAAGAGACACAGAGGAGCTCTCAGATTATGTAGCCCAGGCAGGTATGACCCTGACCCCGAGCAGTATCCTACCTTCACCAAGAATGATGCCACAATACAGAGACAAAATGATAAGTTTTAATAATTGGCTTAATTTATGGTGTCATTTTAAGGGGATCCAATGTCTGTCTGCCTGGGATGACATGCTTGACAAGCCACTCTGCTTCGCAAGGGACGGCTTGCACCTGTCACCCCTGGGTTTCCGGATATTGGCAAAGGCTCTTGCCACCTCCATAGTGCCTTTTTTAGGCAAGGCTCAAATTCTAAACCTACCGCCCTAGAAAACAATGGAAAAAACTAAGGGTAATGCTGCTCAATGCCAGAAGTCTAAATCTCAAGATGCACGCCCTCGAAGCCCTCCTCAGTATGGAGAGCATCGATGTCTGTGCTGTGACTGAAACCTGGTTCAAGGCTCCTGAGAGCACCCTGGCACTATCAGGTTTTACCTCATATCATGCGTTCTGGCCCCAAAACCCGGACCGTACCACAAAAGGAGGTGGTGTATCCATATTCATCAAGGACACCCACACCTCCAGGTTGGTGGCAACGCACGAAGCATCGGAGACCATCCAGGTGCAATTAACCATAGGCAAAACTGCCCTAGAGTTTGTAGCATGTTACAGGCCACCCTCTCAAACTCAGGAATCCCACACAGCTTTTCTGAAAACACTGGAGAGTATAAATGTCTCTCCAAACACCATCATATTGGGTGACTTCAACTACCCAAACATAGACTGGGAACACTACTCAAGCCCCAATACCCTAGCCCAAAGGTTCTTGGAGTTCATAAACTCAAATGCTATGGAACAACTAGTCACCATTCCCACAAGAGGAGATAATATACTAGACCTGATCATCACAAACATGGGGACAAAATGCTCCACACCGGAAGTATATCCCTCATTGGTGAGATCAGACCACAAACTAATCTCACTGGAGATCCACATCCCGCCCCCCACTCCCAACAAAAAAAACCACAGTGAAGAACTTCTCAAAAGCCAACTTCACACTTCTTAAGACTGGTGTGGTATCCTTCAAGGCCCCCGAGCCAGTGGAAACCACAACCCACGCTGCAGAATCCCTTACAAATGCTTTCTACGAGCACCTCCAGGATTGCATGGATGAAGCAATCCCAAATAAAATCAAGACCCTTTCCACCAAAGGCAAGCGCCCAGTCTGGTGGACCCCAGCCATAAACAAACTTTATAACAAGAGGAGAAAGCTACTTCAAGATAGAGCAAAATCCCTAACAGGGATGACATCTCTGATCAATACTAGTAAAAAACTACGATCACTCATAAAATCCTCCCAGGTCAATGAGAGAAAAATCGCCAAGGACTCAAAAGACAATCATAAGGCCTTCTTTAGCTATGTTAGAAACCTGGGTGGAAACTCCCAGATATGCTCAGAATTAGTCCAAAATGATACAAAAATCACTGAACCCACAGACATTGCCAACATACTGGCAGACAGGTTCAGTGCAAATTTCTCCCCTCCCTCCCCCCACAAAAGGAGAAATATCTATCCCAGCAGAGTGTAGCCTCCCAAACATCTCAAATGCCCAGGTGAGAGTTGCTCTCTCTAAAGCTAAAAACAAAGCATCAATGGGACCGGATGGTCTCCCCGGCTGTGTACCACACGAACTCAATGAGGAACTAAACCCACACATAAGGTTGCTGTTTAATCTTAGCCTTACCACAGGATATGTACCCAAAGAGTGGCGTACGGCAACTGTGGTCCCACTCCACAAAGGCGGTGCTTCCACGGACCCCGGTAATTACCGCCCCATAAGCTTAACAAGCCTGGTCTGCAAAGCTATGGAGAGGATCATAATGGAACTCATAAATAAAGACATTGGGGACCTACAGACATTGGATCCTACCCAATTTGGCTTTGTCAAGGGCAGATCATGCCTCTTGAACTTAGTCGACTGTTCTGAAACAGTCACCAAGGCCATTGACGAGGGTAAGGCAGTTCACACAGCCTACCTTGACCTCGCAAAAGCTTTCGACACAATACCCCACTCGGGTATCACAGAAAAGCTCACCAGCTTAAATATAAACCCATATGTCACAAGATGGGTTGCAAACTGGCTCAAGGACAGAACCCACAGGGTTAGAGTTGCTGGTGCCATGTCAGACTCCAAGCTGGTCACAAGCGGTGTCCCACAGGGCTCAGTCCTGGGCCCCCTCTTGTTCGGCATCTATTTTTCAGAAGTGCAGGCAAACATAGGAGGATTGTGGCTGACAAAGTTTGCAGATGACTGCAAACTGGGCGCCATAGTTGAGAATCCATCAGACACAGATATCCTTCAGAGAGGTCTCATAGAAACGGATAACTGGTGACAGAGCCATGGCCATAAGCTAAACGCCAAAAAATGTATAGTCATACACTTTGGGAAAAACAAAGTAACACCAAATTACCACATAGGTGGCAATCCATTAAGCACGGAAGAGGTTATCAGGGACCTGGGGACCCAAGTTGACAGTAACCTCTCTTTTGACACTCACATTGCCAAAGTGGTCTGGAGGACCTTCTACATTGCCCACCTGATCATGAAGGGATTCACATCCAGATCAAGGGAGGTCATTGTCCCCCTGTACTCATCACTTATCAGACCAATGATTGAGTACAATGCCCCATTCGGAATGTATCTTACCCGACACCTGCAGCAACTGGAAAGACCCCAAAAGTTCCTCACCAAAAGGATAAAGGGACTCAAAAACATGTCGTATGCTGCCCGACTGAAGAAACTCCAGCTCTATTCAGTCGCATACCATCTGCTCAGAGGTGATCTGTGCCTGACATACAAGGCCATGTCCAACCCGGAATTAATGGACATGCTCCACCTCAAAAAATCCAAATCCACCAGAGCCACAAGAGCAAGAGACTTAAACCTCAACACGGATATAAATAGGACGTGCTGGAGGGACAGATTCATTACCCAGAGACTCCCTATGCTATGGAACAGAATCCCGGTCCATGTGAGGCAGAGCCCCTCACTAGCTCTGTTCAAGAAGAATCCTGACCAGTGGATGGGTGATCGTAGGTTTACCCCGGGGATCATCTCTGTATCACTACTAGACAGAGGCACGGCAAACTAATGGGTAAAGTATTCTTCAACCTAAGGGGTGGTGAAAGCCACACACACACACTCTGGCTAGGCTTATAAATGCCCTAGGGCAGATAGCCTAGTATAAACCTATGAACCTACGAAACAATGAGTAGTGACTTGTACAACATAAGAAACTAAATTTAAAACAGACTTTTCCTCAAATTAATAAACTGCAGATAAAATATTTGTCATACTTTCACAATTAGTCAGAACAAACTATGACATATGAATCAGAGAATTCAAGACTTTGATAATCAAAGTTGCAGAACCATACACCCCCCCCCCCACCATAGTTATCAATTATCTTCACAGCCTAATCAGAATGGATAGGATTAGAACTAACAACATGTTGGATTAACAAACTATAGCTGCTGTGTCAGGTTTGGGAAGAGTGTATAAAAACTTAAAAGAATGAGGAACTCTATACAAACGATCTACCTTTACAGGGTCAGTTGGTTATCAAGAAAATTGCAGGCAGCAACACACACATCCTCCAAATCTGACAGAACTGAAAGAAAAGATAAAGGTTCTGGAAATTCCTTCTGTAACAGCTCATAGGATTTTCTTAAGTGCTGAGTAACTTCAGTGTTCTAACATTGAAAGCACTGGCCCATTCTGGAAACAGCGAAAGAGAAACCCCACACGGGGAGAATCAGAAACTGAGCTCTCCTCCAAGTCCGAATGAGAAATTCAAAGAAAACCCTGTATCTGTTCCCCTCATCTTCTAGTTCAGATTTTAAGTCTCTTCAGGAAAGAGTTATTCCTCTTTCTTATACCAGAAACTAGTTTATAAGAAGGATCAATAGCTTGAAATAAACCCTGAGCCAGAGCCAGTATCCCTGTCCAAGGAAACTGGAGTAGTTAAACGTTTAGTTTTGTGTTTGTTAGTGACAGGAAAGATGGGGCCAACAGTGTTATTAAATCGCAACAGTAACTTCCCCTGGAATGGGCACAACATACTAACAAAACAGGGAAGCCTTCACTGTTCCCTCTCTCACGGCTGACAAGAATGGCTCTCCTTTGTTCACTGATGGAACCCCAAAAGTCACAGAGAATGTGGCTAAACCCAAGTCTATAGTGGCTGTAGGTGCTCCACCACAGGGGTCTAGGATAAAAGATGAGTCGTCTAAAGTACAATTAATGGCCACAGGTGAGTCGCCCACATGTGGATGAGGAAAATTTCTAGCTTGTTGTTGTGGCAGTGTGTCTGCCTAACTTCTTTTTGTGGCTGGAAGAAGGAACGATTGTTGGACCAACAGTTCCACAAAGGGTGCCTATTTCCCCAAGGAAAACAAGCAGCAAAAGCCAGTAAAAGTCTGAAGTATTTAAAAGTTTCTTTTTTTCACAGAAAAAAACACCCAGTAAAATGCACATTACAGCACTTCGCCAACCCCAAAAATAAAATAAACCCAATTCCTCCATGTGAAAAAAACTTTTATTAAATACTTAAAACACCTTTTGAAAGGACATAAAAAAAGAGAGAGTCCTCTCATTTAAAAGTACAATACTCTCTTGTGACAGACCATTAAAACAAATTCCTAGCTTTAAAATAGCTTTCCTGAACAGGAAAGTCTTATTTAAAAAAAACTGTCCCCAAAAAGAACTTATTCCCCCAGCAAAGGAACAGCACAAGCAGAATGTCGATCCTTGAAAGCCTCAGAGGAGCATACTTTTTGGTGGTGGGATGCTCTGAAGGGCTTAGTACCCAAACGTGTCTTTTTAGTCAGCTCAGCACAAGATGACTTAATTTGGGCACATGGAAGGTGCCCTGCAGCTTTGGAAGCTGGCCAGCAGTTATATCCCTGGTGGGATATAACCCATATAGCTAAGACTACTGTAACAGTGATCAGTATAAGGAGTTAGGAAAATAACTTCAAACCAACAAACATGAACTGCAGCCTCCTTATTCTTACCTTACCTTTGTGACAATGGCATGTCAACCCACTCCAAAGTGTGAAAAGGCACAGTCTATTATAAGAAGCTCGATGCCAGTGCCACAGAATCCACCAATCTCCAAGACTGAACTGCTGCAAACCAAAAGTCTAAAACAATGGAAAACACAATCTCAAAACTTCCTGCCAACACAGACACAGAAACAAGCACTAACATGGATAATGCAGGGGGAAAAGTCCAGCATTTCAATATTTTACACTTTTGTATTGCAGCCTTTCAGTCCTCAGTCTTCGAGACTGGTGGATTCAAAGGCACTTGCATTGAACTTCTGATAGTAAACCAAACGCAGCATACCACTCTAACCAATTCCATCAGGGTAGAGTACAGCAGTCAAAATTGCTGCAAAGCACCCAAAGACTGTCAAAAGCTGCCCTGAAAGAACAGGGGGGTTCTAGTCTCTAGGCCAAAACATTGATGGATCCCAAATGATGTGGGTTGCTGGGACAGGATGCTGCTGCTGAGGTTGCCAATTTTAGTGGAACAAAATATCTCAGATTTTTCTCCAAGCTATTAAAGGAATGTGGTTGAGGATAGAATTCCACCAGCACACCCACAAGTGTCTTACTTTTGTCTTTCATAATTTTCAAAGAGCAGCCCATTTCAGGACCAAACTCCTCTCCATTCCTTGGATAGAGAATCAAAGGATGCCTCAGTATCCCTAGCAGAGTGTGGGTTAAGCAGTGCCAGCTGTGCTGGCAGACTATAGTCCAGATTATGCCTCTTCAGCAGCCCTCTCTCTTCAGAATGCTGACCAAGGGAAGGAACACACAGAAGGACTGCACATCACCACTTTACACACTTTTCCCAACCTCTGAAGGACAGACATCTTTGTCTTGCATAAGGTAAGATATTTTCGCCATTTAAGATTTTCAGGAGAAGACCGAGACTAAGGACCATCCTTCATATCCATATTCTCATATGGCCTGCCATGATCGTGATCCTGTCCAGTTTTGTCTTAGTCAGATGCTTTCTAGGCATCTTGGGAACAGGGGGCCTGGATGTCAAGGACTCCTGAATACTTCTGTGTATTCGGATCGGTGTTCCATTTTTAGCAACTTCTTACACCTCCAGAGAAGGTCAGGTCTCCATTTTGAATATTTCAACTCTACAGTTCTATAAGATCTGGAAGCAGAGATATTAGATCTACCAGCTTCTGAAGACTGACTGCTTTGAAAAGAAGAAACCAAGGAAGCAGGCAATATACTTTTGCACCACGTAGCTCCTTTTCCAACTTAAGGAGCTTCTGGGACACTTTTTTTATGGTACTTCCTAATACTACTGAATTTGATGCAAACAGGACAGCTCGGAGTCATGCTGTCAGAAAATGCAACCACTGATTATCAGTTGCAGAAATCTGCTTGCTGCAAGCAAACTTTGTGGAGACTGAAACCATGGCATCAAAAACAGAGTATAAGCACATCAAAAATCAAACAATTTCACTTATACTGCTCCCTACCGAAATGTCAGCACTCATAACATCAAGTGCCAACACAATGAAAAAAAATCCAGGAGAAGAATGAATGCCGAGCCCTCATTCTTCTCTTTAAAAAAAAAAAAAAAAGTTATGCAATTCCCATAATGCTCCATCTGAGGCTGTCAATTTTCATTCCATCCTCAACTGTTGGGTCAAGTCCCCAGCTACCTAAATTCATGGGTAGACTCGTAAGGAAGGATATTCCTGAGCACAGCTGAGCCAAAAGCTGTTCTTCCCCTGAAGACCAGATCCAGTTTGTAATAAGTAATAAAGGTAAGAGGATTTGCCCAAGTTGTAGCTGCACATATGTCGTCCATGGAAGCCCTAGACAGAAACACTGAAGAAGTTGGAATGGACCTAGATGAATGGCTTTTGGAAGGTTTTGGTAAGGGCAGAACCAACATGTTGGAGACAAATAATATACAGTCAGTCAGCCATCTGGCTAAATTCACCTTTAAAACTGATTTGCCCAATTTAGAATCTGCACAGGACACAAATAATTGATCTGTTTTCCCATTTCATTTGTACTATGTAAACAAAAATGTAATGGTCTGTTAACACCTAATAAATGCGACAAATTTTGGAAAGAAAACTGGTAAATTGATGGACTGGTTGATACTGGATTCTGACACCACCTTAGGATCACAGGAGGTTACTAGGCTAATGGCCCTGGGACCCTTGCTAGCCTAGCCATGAGTTTATCTCCAAAAAAGAAACAGCAGTCAGCATCTGTCGCCCCTGTCAATGAGGGACAAAGGTAGAACCCCTGGGACAAATTTGTGGTTTTCCATCCACTCATTTAGGTTAGCAAGGCTTGACATGTATGGGAGGTCTATTCCAGAGACGGGGCAGTCTCTGGCAGACAAACCTGCCTTTCCAGCAGGTTTAGTTGATGTTGCATATTAGATTTAGGCCTATCGAGTGGGTAATGCGAGAGGAGATAGACTTACTGGATATGGAGCATCTCTAGTAAGGCAGGGTACAATACTGCTTTGTAGGCGAAACACAGATCACCTCCGAGCAATCTGTATGATACAGAGTAAAGTGATAGTGATCTGAGCCTGTCCGCATAAGATAGGTGCTGGAGGCCATGGATTCTCTTTGTGAGGTATTTTTGTGGACTTTCCAGGTTAGTGCAGGTATTTGGATAGGTACATACCAAATGGGGCATTATACTCAATTATAGGTCTAATAAGGGAGGAGTACAGAGAGACAATAACCTTTTTTTCTGGATCCAATCTCTTTACTTATGAAATGAACCAAGTATAAGGCTTTTCTGACCACTGCTGCTACATGATGGTCGAATGTGAGATTGTTGTCAACCTGAGTATCCAGGTCTGTCACCAGGGGTTCTGTGCTTAGGGGGTTGTCGTTCAGGTGATAATCAGTATGGACTGTGTTTTTGCCAAATGATATAATAATTTTTTTGCATTTAACTTAAGGCCATGACTTTGGCATCAGTTATTTGTAGCTGTGAGACCCTCTTGCAGTATATGTTAATGTGATTTGGGGAGTCAATAACAGCACCCAACTTACAGTAATCCACAAATGTGGTCAGCCACAGGCCCTTGGTCTTTGCCTGGACCTCTGAGAAGTATATGCCAAACAATAAGGATCCCAGGACAAATCCCTGAGGAGCACCACTACTGACATGTCTGCTGTCAGAGGTGGTGGTGCCTATTTTGACCTCGTGGGTCCTATCTGTGAGCCAGTTGGCCACTCATCTGACGAGGCAGGGATTAACACCAAGTTGTTTTAGCTTTTCAATGATGCCCAAGTGGGGGATTGTGTCAAAAGACTTGGTCAAGTCAAGATATGTATGTACCGACTTTCCCTCATCCAGGGCCTTGGTGACAGTCTCAAAGAAGTCAACTAGGTTCAGTAGGCAAGATCTGCCACTGATGAATCTAAATTGGGTGGGGTCAAGTGTTTTGAGATTGTCTATGTCATTGTTTATGAGATCCATAATAATACACTCCACGGCTTTACAGATCAGACTAGTCAAGCTAATGATGCGATAGTTTCCCAGGTCAGTAGTGGCACCACCTTAGTGCAAGGGGATGACAATGGCAGTTCTCCACTCTGCTGGAATGAAGCCTGTAATTAGGCTGTGGTTGAGTAGGGTGCTCAGTGGTGAAGCTAGTTCTTGTTGGAGATGGTGCAGAATACAGCCTAGGATATTATCAGGTCCCATGGAAGCTATGTTCTTTGTCTTGGATAGGGCCTTTCACACTTGATCTACCAAGATGTGATGCGAGGGGCAAGTATAGGGGATGTCGAATGGGCCTTTGGGGGGTGATAAGGGGTGAAGTTTGGGCTGAACCTATCAGCTAGTAGGTTGGTTAACTCGGCAGGATCAGTGCAAGTGATACCATTAAGTACTAATTTGGAACAAACATGGGCTTGGACATGGAGGTTCCTAATGTAACTGAAGAAGGACTTGAGGTTTCCCTTTGTTTTGGAGGCTAGTTTCAACTCATAACTGGCTTTTGAAGTTCTTCACTAGTGATCTAATTAGCTTGTTGAGGCAGAGGGAGATTTTCCAATTTGCAATGCATTCCTTTTTACCCTTGGACAACCGTTTTTTTTTCCTTTTGTTGTAAAGTCTGTTGATACAGGATGTCCACCAGACAGGTTTGTATTTCCTTGAGGAGCAGGTTTTAGTTCGGTTGGGTATGGCTGAATCCAACGCAGTTGTACAGGCTGCTTGGATACTGCACTAGGGTACTGTTCAACATAGTTGTCTGCATCCTCTGAGGGGGCGGTGGTGTGAGATGCTAATGCCCTCCCTTTAGGAGGGTGTAGTCAGCTTTTGAGAAGTTTTTTTAGCCAGGTTAGGGCTGGGGAGGTGTTGGGTGGGACAGAAACTTTGAATGAGACAGACTGATGATCTGATCTCAACAGGGAAGTACATACTATGTGGTGCAGCGGTCACCCATGTTGGTGAGAACCAAGTTCAGTATGTTGTCTCCCCTTGTGGGGATGAGACGAGCTGGTCTAATGCATTAGAGCTGATGAAGTCAAAGAATCGTTGGGCGAGTACATTAGTGCAGGAATACTTCACCCAATCTTTGGAAATCACCAAGGATCAGGGTGTTAGGGGGTACCTTGATGGAGTCACGTAGGTCCAGGTAGGAGGAGTGGGCGTCCTGAGACATGTAGGGGGGGTCTATAACTGGCTATAACTTAGATGGATCTTGCCAACTGTCAATTGCACCTGAAGAAGCATTGGTATGTAATGATACTCTATCTTTATGAAAAATCAAGTAAGGAGATTTACAGTACAATAAGTTCTGAAATTCTTCTAGTAGAAGTAATGGCCACTACAGGTCAGGAATTTAAGATCACATTTAGCCGCTTGTTCAAAGGGAGAATGAATTAAGGGCTGCAGCACCAAAGTTAAATCCCATGGTGTAGTAGGATCTTTATATGGAACGTCTCAAAAAGGCTTTACAAAAGCTTAGATGAAACCAAGGAATAATTTTCAAATCCAATAAGTAAATTAAAGATTGCTGCTAACTGAACTCTAATTGTTGAGATGCTATCTCCCTCATTAAAAATTGAAGAACACTTTGTACAGGAGCTGAAAAGGGGTCAATGTGCTTCTGCTGTGCTCCAAAAAGAAACCATTTCTATTTACTTCTGTATACTTTTCTTGCAGAAGCCTTATGGGAAGATAAAAGAATATGACAGACTGGGGAAGAGAGCATTGATTGTCTGGCTACTAAAGGAACTGGAGAAACCATGCTGTCAGCTTGAGGTATGAGATATCTGGATGAATCATGCCTGTCGGGTGAGACAGAAGGTCTGGAATCGGATCCGGAATCCAAATATAGAAAGTAGAGGAGACCAAAAGTAGGTGAACCAAATCTGTTGAGGCCAGTAAGGTGCAATGAGGATGACCTTGCTCTTCAACTAGGCAGCTTTCTGTAGGAATTTGGGAATTACAGGAGTTGGGTGGTAGGTATAAAGCAGACCGGGGACCAACCATGGAGTACAGCATCTTTCGGTGATTCTTCCAATGGAGGGATCAGGACAAAGAAGCTGCTGCAACTGTTGTTTAGGGGAGATGCATAAAGATCATAACAAGGCTGGGCCCATTGATGGAAAATTGTATCTGTTACTTTCCTGTTGAGAGAACCCTCATGAGGTAGAATGGATCTGCTCAGTTTTTCTGCCATCACATTCGACTTCCCCATAATGTGCATTGCTATCAGAAACTGGTTGGAAGAAAATTCCCCATTGCCACACTCTGAGGCCTACTCAACATAAGAGGCAAGATCTGTTTCTCCCTTATTTGTTGATGTACCAAACTACTGACATGGTCTGTCTGGACTGCAATTGTCCTGAAAGGGAGAGAGTCTTGGAATGCCTGCAATACTAGGAGCGCTGCTCTCATTTCCAGAACATTGATATGCATGTTGGCCTCTACAGGGGGACCAAGTGCCTTAGAGAGTCTTCCCCAGGAAGTAGCACCCCCCCAATATGGGGGGTGTCTGTGGTCACTATTGCCTTGGACTGAGGGAGGATGAAAGGACAGCCTTGTAGAAGTTGATCTGAGTGAATCCACCACCAACAGTATCTCTTGCATGCCTCAGTGATTCTTATTTTTTCTGACATGCATTGATACAGAACTGACCACTGTGTTGCTAACGTCCACTGAACCTTGCTAAAGGAAATAAAATTATAGCCCATGACATTGACTTGCAGAATTAATCATGCTGAAATTTTAGTACTATGAATTACTTTTCCTGACCTGGAATCTGATGGTCTGCACTTTTAAGAGAGTAAGAGACGATGACAGTGATATTGTGTTGAACACCAACCTATGAATTCCAATGTTTTAGTCAGTTGTAAATTAATTTTTTTGTAATCTATGGTTATTCCCAGATGAGTATGTCTAGAGTACCTGATCCGTTGCTCCCATCAGTAGATATTTGGTTGAGGCGGTAATGAGCTAGTTGTCTAAATATGGAATTACAGTACTCTGAAACCCTGCAGTCTCAAGTGAGCTGCTACCACTGTCATGCACTTGGTGAACACCCCGGGGGCTGTGATGAGGGCAAAGGGCAGTGCTCTGAACTAATAATGACTGGCTGCCAGCCAGAAGCTTAAATACCTTCTAGATTGTCTACTCATCTTTATGTGATAGTATGCATTCTGAAGATCTATCGAGCACATCCAGTCATTCTTGCCCAAAAAGGGCAGAATGGGCTACAGTGACCATCCAAAACTTTGCGTGTCAAATTGATTTTTTCAAGACACTGAAATCCAAAATTGGTTTCCAGTTCCCTGGTTTCCTTGACATTAAAAATAATCTTGAGCAAATTCCAAATCCTATCTGGTCTGGTGGGACCTCTTGGATGACTGTTTTCTAGCAGCTTTGTTATTTCTAGTGTTGCTGCATTCCTCTGACTGGCTGGAACAGCGAAATTTTTGCACAGGTGGAGGCGGTATGGAAAAGGAAATTATATAACCTCTGGAAATAATTCTCTACACCCAAGTATTTTCCATTATGTCTAGCCAGGCCCTCTGGTGCAGAGAAAACAGACCCTCAATTGCTTCCAGAAGGAGATAACTGGGCCTCCCTTTCAGGAGTGCTGATAGGGTCCATCACAGAAAAAAATCTCTGGACCCATGATTTTGCAGGCCACTTCTGCCATGTGCATGTCATTGTCCATTTGAGTTCTCTCCTCTGCCTCGAGGGAACTACCTCGACATAGATCTTGGAAAGGACCCTTGGACTTCCTGAACCATATTTTGACAACCTCATTGATTCCTAGAAAAGGATCTTTGAGGGGGTCAGAAAACTTAGGCCCACTACAGAACTGCTGTCAAAAGGAGCACTGATTAACAACGACTTGACAGGCTCTGCGAAAAATTACACAAGCACATCCAGGAATGTCTACTAATGACAATGCCTGAACCCGCCTCACTTGAAGTACCTTCAAGCAGCATGCAAGATAAGTCTCATGGACAAATTTGAAATAGATTGAAGGGTCTCCAACTTAAGAGTCCACAGATGATTGAGCCTCAGCAGTAATCATCCCTGAAAAGGATTTTGAAAGCTCCTTGATCAAGTCCCTTTGTAGTCTTGTAAAGTATGCCAAGTAGTTAAGTGGCCAAAGGGCAAATGTCGCTGAAGCATGCATACACTTCTCAAATCTGTCCAACTCCCTAGACTTCCTGTTAGGGGGGATGGAAAGGGGAAACTCTACTCAGTAAATTCCTTCTTGATGACCCCAGCCACAACCATTGCCTCTACTGGCACCCCCTTACCAGAATTCTCTAACTATGGGTGGAGCAAGAATCTGATCTGGTCTCTTGGGGATTGGCTCCTTCCATGCCCACTTAGAGATAAAGTCAATGAGCTCATCAGTGGGCAGAGTAACCCAGGGCCAGCTCCAAAGGCCTCCAAAAATATTTATTCCTCCGGTGAAGGGTTATCAGAGGACCAACCTGCTCTCTATTTAAGGATCTCCAGGATATCTCCAAATGAGATATCTTCAGGAGGTGATCTTGATAACCCTTCTCCTTCATCGAAATTAGTATCCTCTGTGACGGACTCCTTAGGGGAGTCCAAGGGTCTTCTCTTGCACTTCCTCTTCCTAGAGACTTCACCGGTGGGATGCTCCAGTGAAGTATCAGAAGAGATCATAAAACCCTGCTGGGTAGCCTGGAGACTTTGAGATGGTGTTTCCTGTAGTGTAGAATGATGTGCCTCAAGATGCAGAGACCTCTGGGATGCAGATGGAAGACCCGAGGAAGGAGGGTTCATCCGTCCTGCTGGAGCAGAAAACATTCTCTTCTCTATCTCGAAGGCAGATCACTCCACGAAGAAGGAAGACAATGGATCTGAGAAGTCACGCTTCTGGCCCATTGCCTCCACCTGCTCCAAAAGCAATCTCCCAGGAGATGAAAGTCAGAACCAAGCTGTCCAATGCCAAGGCTAAAAGGGACAGAGACATCTCCGAAAACTTTGGAGTAGACTCCTAAGCCTCAGACCTGACAGGGACACATTGGCTAAGTCAACCAGATCTGAAGATGTCAGAGACTGTAAAAGAGACAGCTTCAAATCCAAAGATAGAAGTATCTTCGATCTGAACCAGATGGTCATGGATGGGTCAAGATCCAGGGGCTCCAAGGTAGGTCAGATCAGAGAATTAACCGCCATAGGAGGTGTGGTAGAATGATAGGCTTCCTGACCTTCAGAGGTAAGAACTGGGAGAACACCCATTTGTATCTATACCAAGAGGAATTTTCTCAACATTCTGCCCACGTCTTCTTTGGCCAAACTTCAAGAATGAGATGAGGTGAGGGAAGGTGACCTGTGTATCTCTAAGAAGGGTGAAAGCACTCTTGAGGGAAATGGATCCAAGGTAGGCAAGTATCTAGTCCTAGGCAAAATTCTCAGATCAGAGGACTTTTTGGTCAGCTCCATCAGAGGCTGGATCACTGCTGACTTTGGATCTGACTTGAGTTTCTTTCTGGGCAGCTCCAAAGATGGAGTCAATGATGCAGAAGGCCTCGGAGACCTGGTAAAAGGCTCAGATGTAGATTTGGGGGGACTCAGCTATAGAAATAGTGCCACCAAAAGAGGAAGGAAGTAAACCTTTCAATATTAATTTATTTGTCCTGTCTGCTATTGCTCGTGGATTGAGATTTTTTTTACAAATGGAGGAGTAAATCTGGAGGTGATTTGGGGCCAAACAACATACATATAAGTTATAAGCATTGGGTAAGGGCAATCTGTGCCCACACTTCTGACACTTCTTGAAACTGGAAGGTGCTTTGTCTGCCATACTGAAATACAACTGGAAAAAACAACGAAAAACAGTAAGGAAAGTTTTTTTTCTTATATCGAAGTATACAGAGAGAGAGAAAAGATGAGGATACTAGCTACTGTATCAAAGAATACATGAAAAGTGTAATAGGATGAAAAAGGGAAATTTTACAGATGCCAACTATGGTAAAATAGAACTACACCAAATGAAAAGGGAAGAGAGAAAAGTAAATATTAAATTTATGTAGAAATTACTTATTGCAAGAAGTAAACACTGAAAAGCTCAGGCTGATCATGTCCACTTGCGAACTCGGCTAATGAGATCTAAGGTAAGTTAGAGGTTGGTGCATTACGGGTAAGGGAGGGACTCAAGAGCTTTTTGATGGCCACAAGGGATAGTAAAGGCTGAGACAGATCCGAACACAACAGTTGAGAATAAAATGAAAACTGGCAACAGATCTTTTTTGCAAAGGCACAGGCCCCTCTGCACCCTTTGATGTGGGATGCAAGTCCCTCACGCCTCTCAAATTTACATATACCAACTCTGAGATAGCCATACCTTTGAAAAAGGGAATATTCGGGGAAAAAAAAGCAATCTCAGACTTTGATTATGTAAGTTTTTTTTTCTCAGCCATTCAGTCTCCATATTGCGGGACTTGCTCATGTGGTTCCCGATCTTTCAACTGGTTACAAACTTGTACATAAGAAAGAAAAAAAAAAAGTAGAATCTGAAAATGACTCCTTCAGCCAAATGAGACAATAACTAATATTCTAATGGAATTATACAAACTCTAATCAAAACAATCCAAAGAATTATTTATAAAAGTACAGCCTAAATGCAACTTTGAGACCATTTGCTATATTGGCAACTCTTTTCCCTAAGGGGGAAGACTGGAAAGAAAGATACACACACAATGAACCAAGGGATAGAAGAGGAGGGAAGGACAGCAGACAGAAAAAATATTATGCAACATACTGCCAAACACCTGTGGTACAAGTCCTATCAGTCTCTGCCCAGTGAAGTTGTGCAGTACCAAACCAAAGCCTTTTACGTACATTTACAATTTTTTTTTTTAATACTACTGGTGGGAAACAACTTATCAGTCAAGACAAGAAGCACTAGAATATTGATAATCACAATAGGATATCCAATAAGAGCAGGAAGAAATCCACGATTACATTTTGTAATTGTGGATTTCTTCCTGCACTTCCACAGGGAAATCCAGTCATATACTTAACTGCAGTGGAAGGCAAGCAATAACTGGCCTTGAGGAAATGCTAGAATGCCAATAATGTAAACAGATATATAGAAATGAGAGGCATCTTCACCCCACCCTTTAACAAATAAGCATCACCATTTGAAACCAACTGCTGACAGTGTCTGAAAAATACTGCTTATCTGGTTGCCTGCATAGTATGTACTGCTTTTTATATTGGTAAGTCCAAAAGAAAATTTAAAGGGACAGTCCAAGGGATATTTTGTTTTGATTCATCCTTTCTTTACATTTCATGTTTGCTTTTCTAAGCATGCTCACCTCTGGCTGAAAGAGGTGGGGGAAGAGTGCCTGAAGGAAGTTTCAAAGGTGTTAGCCAAATTCCATCTCAAATTGCAGTTGTACTGCCAATAGCTCTACCTGTGAGCCATTCATTAGTTTAATCTGTGCATTTTACCCATTGAGAAAAGAAGCCTTTCAAGCATTTTTTAACCGGACTGCTGCTTCTACTCTAGAAAGCACATCAGTAATACAAGCCTTTTAAAATATCAGTAAACAGAATTTTTTTGTTTCTTTCATTTCATATTTTATTCTGCGCTCGTTGTGAATCCTGGTCATCTACAACAATTTTATTACATGGCTTCTACATATAGAAAGCATCTGAGTCAGTCAAACAGTAGCGGAAATCAGATTTCTTTTTCTTTCATGTTTTACTGTATTCTGATTTTTGAATACTAGGCTGGTGTAGTGACTTTCTGACTGGCTAGTAATTCCACAAAAAGCAACTGTGTGACAGATGATTACAGCATTAGTAGACACACTCTTCTGTTCCTTTTTCAGCCTCTAGTTTGACATGTACTGATTTCTGAATGCAACTAGACAAATGCACAATTTTTTTTTTTTTTTTTTTTTTTATGAGCGGGCTGATTGCACATTTGTAGAAGCATGAGTGATGCAAATTTTAAATTGTACATTTGTAGAAGCATGAGTGATGCAAAATTTAAAAATTAGTACACACTGATGTCCCTTTTTCCCTGGCACAGCTTTCATTATTTTAAATATGAGCCAAGAGCTGGAGGCATAGTTCCCCAATCCAATGCAAGTCTAAGAGGAACACAAATCCAAAGATTAGTTTATCCTGGGAGCTGAAACAAGACTGGAACTGTGGATTTACAGGTTATTTAAAAGTAAAATGACACTGTGGATGGGAATAAAAGTGACGTGTCGAAGTGGGAGTGACTTCTGTCAGCTTAACTCAGACCCTAATTTTAAACACTGGGATTGTTCCTTTAAGGAACTCATAGGAGAACATATGTGACATTAGTCATTATGTTTCTCCTAATATGCATCATATAAACATATTCACAACTTCGGGTTTGCAGTGTTTGAGATAAGTCTTTGAAAATAAAAGGGGAGGGGATCTGATTACAGAAACTGAAACATGTGACTGTACATGTATAAATAATTTAAAAGCAAATATCCAGCCTTACTGGTCAGGCCAACATTAGAACAATTAGGAAACTTCTGATATGGCAGCGCCTTGCAATATGTGGATTCCCAAAGCTCCACACAGTGCAAAAGAAACTAGCTACAAACAGAGTGCAAAATACATCGGAAATGAGCACAAAAAAAAATGAAGGGAGCTTGGATGTCAGTCAAACCAAAGAAGATGATGCAGCAGGAGCTGCAAAAAGGTAAGACCTGCCAGTGACAAGACACGAAATGGAAATGGAACAGGGGGCAGGGCCGGCCTTAGGCATAGGCGAACTAGGCAACCGCCTAGGGCACCGTACAGGCCAGCCTCATAAGGGGCACAAAATCGCAAAAAAAAAAGTTAAAAAGTGAAACTTTCTTCACTTTTTAACATTGCGCCCGATGTCCGTTTCACCAAAGTAGCATTGCACCCTCCCACCACGACTGACGACACGAGCACACAGCAATAGAATGCCCCCTCCCTACGTTGTTCTTCCATCCCCCCCCCCGCGTGATGTATGTACGAGTGGCTGCTGTTGTCCAGCATTATTTAAAAGCATCGAATCTGCGATGCTTTCAGAATAGTGACGTCCCTGGCTACTGCCAATCGACAGTATATAATGCAGCTCATGCCTGCCTCTCATTCTTTCCTTCATGACGAGCTAGAGGCGGGCGCATCCATTGGCTACTTGCTTCCTGAATTTCTTCTGGACTGGAAGGCGTGATGGATCATCGGTGGCCTAGTTTGTTTCACCATGCGGGCTCCCAACTGTGGATCTAATTTTATTTTATTTTGACAATTTTCTTCACCACTTGCTGCTTATTTTGGTAAGGTAAGTTGATGCTGCAGCCTGCACTTACTTAAATTTGTCTGTTGTACCATAAAATTTACATTCTCCGACGTAGTTAAAAAAGTACAGTTTTGTACCTACCATAAATGTAGATGTTTGAAGATCCACATTGCTGCAGTCCTGACACTTGGGTAATCCGCTGTCCCAGTCGGCCCGAATACCAAAGTATAAGGCTGACGTCGGTCAAGGCGCATTAGTCTGACGTCAGGACGTCAGGGTACAAATGCGCATGACCGACGTCATATCCTCAGTCTTTTCTTGCCCCAGATGTCAGAAGACCCTAAAAAGATAAGGCCAAACCAAAAAACAACAACACACCCAACACCCCTGTACCAAATATATGTACAATATATACAAAATCAGAAAGGTACAATCCCACCCACACAACCACCCCTAAACACAGAGGGGAAGGAGGGAGGGTAAATTGGACTGCAGCAATGTGGATCTTCGAACATCTACATTTATGGTAGGTACAAAACTGTACTATGTTCTTCATCTCACATTGCTGCAGTCCTGACACTTGGGTAGAATCCCAAAGCAGAGGTAAGGGAGGATGGCAAATCACAAAGAAGCCGGAGCTGCCAACATGCCCTGTAAAATAGCAGTGGCAAAACCAGCCCTAGATTTAGAGTAAAGAGGAAGGTGGTAATGCTTAGAGAAAGTATGCACTGAACTCCAAGTAGCTGCCTCCAAAATATCCGTAGTTGCCACCCCCCTTAGAAATGCTGTTGAAGTGGCAGTAGCCCTAGTGGAATGAGGCCTAATCCCAGCTGGAATCTCCTTGCCATGATGGGAGTAACAGAAAGTAATGCAAAACCCAATCCACTTAGAAATAGTTTGTTTTGACACAGGCTTGCCCTGCGAACTCAAGGCAAAAGAAACAAACAACTGCTGAGACTGCCTAAAATCCTTAGTCCTGCTTAAATAATAACGCAATTGCCTGTGTACATCTAAAGTGTGCAAAATCTTTTCCCCCTTATTTTGGGGATTTGCATAAAAAGTAGGCAAATGAATAGTTTGGTTTAAAGCCACACTAGAAACCACTTTAGGCATAAAGGAAGGATTAGTACGTAAAGATACCCTATCCTTATGAAAAATCAAGAAAGGCTCCACCGCCATAAGGGCCTGCAATTCAGACACCCTTCTTGCAGAGGTAATGGCTAACAAAAAAGCAGTTTTCCATGACAAATATTTCAATTCAGCAGTAGCTGCAGGCTCAAAAGGTTGTAGAGTGAGTTTCTCCAACACAAAATTGAGGTCCCAAGCAGGAGTAGGAGCTTTACGTGGGGGTCTTATATTCTTTGCCCCTCTAAGAAATTGCTTGAACAAAGGATGAGAAAACAATGGTGGGTCACAATCATAGTGAGCTGAAATTGCTGCAGCATGAATCTTAATGGAAGAGAAAGACAAACCTTTGTCCAATAACTCAGTTAGATATTGAAGAGCCACACTCAAATTTGGCTCAGAAACATCCAAATCCTTTGCTGCACTCCAAAATAAAAATCTCTTCCATTTTTCTGCGTACACCTTCCTTGTACTAGGTCTTCTGGCTTCCAGAATCACATTCAAAACTTGTTGAGGAAGCTGAGACCTGCTCTGGTTCAAAACAGAATATGCCAGGCCGTTAGATGAAGAGAGTGAAGCTTGACATTGAGTAGATGACCGTCCTTCTGAGACAATAGGTGTGGAAGCAAAGGTAAGGGCCATGGAGGCTTCCTTACCAGGCTCCTCAGTAATGGGTACCAGTGCTGCCGAAGCCAATCTGGAGCTATTAAAATCATCCTTGGCTTGTCTTGTCTGACCTTTAGGAGTACCTTTGGGAGGAGAGGCAGAGGTGGAAAGGCATACACATGAAGATTTTTCCAACTGAAAGAAAGAGCATCCACTTTCCAAGCTGTGAGATGAAACCTTTTCGTGCAAAACTTTGGCAACTGGTGGTTTAATGGAGAAGCGAACAGATCTATGTCTGGAGCTCCCCATGACACTGTCAATTTCTGAAATACATGAAGATCCAGTTTCCACTCGTGGGGATCCATGATTTGCCTGCTTAACACATCTGCTAAGGAGTTCTGTGCTCCCGGCAGAAACCTTGCTTGAAGATTCAGTTGCAAGCTTAGCGCAGTCTCCCACAAAATCATTGCTTGCCTGCATAGAGGATAAGAATGTGTTCCCCCTTGTTTGTTGATGTACCACATGACAGTTGTGTTGTCTGTTAGAATCAACACCTGCCCTGGAAGAAGTAAATCCTTGAAAGCCATTAATGCAAACTGGACTGCTAACATCTCCTTCATGTTGATATGTAGATGCTGCAGTCTGGCAGGCCACTTGTCTTGTATCCACTTTCCATTCAGATGAGCTCCCCAAGCTGTGTCTGAGGCATCTGTCGTTAGAATCTGACTCGCCTCTGGCCGGGTCACAGAGAGTCCCTTGTTTAGGTGACATTCCTGAGCCCACCACAAAAATTCCTTTCGAATGCAAGGTATTATTTGAATGACAGTGTCCAAATCCTGGCAGTGCTGTGTCCATACATTTTTGAGATACCATTGCAGCTTCCTCATATGCAGTTTGGCATTGGGAAGCACCAGAATACAAGATGCCATGAACCCTAAGGCTTGAAGGACTGTCCTTGCAGTCAGCCCGGACTGATGAGATAGTTGATGGAAGTAAAGAGAAAGATTCTTTTGTTTGTCCGGGGTTAAAAAGGCCATCTGGGTTGCTGTATTCAGTCTCACACCCAGAAAGCACATGTCTTGAGAGGGTACTAGACTGGACTTTATTTCGTTCACAGAATACCCTAGGCATCTTAGCACTGCTATCACATATTCCAAATGCTGAAGAAGCACGTCCCTTTCTTGAGCCAGAATCAGGCAGTCGTCCAAATAAGGATAGATTTGTATTCCTTTTAGCCTGAAGAAAGCTATCACTGGAGCCAGAACTTTCGTAAATACTCTGGGCGCAGTAGATAAGCCAAAGGGCAATGCAGAGAACTGATAATGAGAATTCCCAGCTCGAAAACGCAGATACTTCCTGCAAATTAGCCTGATAGGAACATGAAGGTAAGCTTCCGTGAGATCCAAAGTTACCATCCAGTGATCTTTGCCCAGCAGAGGTAAAAGCTGTTGTAACGTCAACATTTTGAACTTGGGAATGTCCAGATAAGTGTTGAGGATAGATAAATCCAAAATTGGTCTCCACGTGTTCCCCTTTTTTGGTACTAGGAACAGGCATGAATAAAATCCTAGGCCCCTTTCTGGCACAGGAACCGGTTGAATAGCCCCTATTTGGAGTAACAGAGAAATTTGCTTGTGAGCCTCTTTTCTTTGTTGAGGAGGAATGTCTGGCATGCCTTTGAAAGGAGGCAAGGTATGGAAATAAAACCTGTAACCGTGGTGAATGATATCCAATACCCATCTGTCTTGGGTAATTAAACTCCAGTTTTCTTTGAAAAGTGCCAACCTTCCTCCCAAAGGTGCTGCCAGACGAGAAGGCTCTGGCAGCTGAAAAGGCAGGTCATTGGGTCTGTTTACGAAAGGACTGACCCCTGCCCTCACCAGAAGACTGAGCAGGAGAACTCCCTGTTCTAGGCCTAAAAGAACCTTGAGCTCTGCCCCTACCACGTCTAGACCTACCCCTAGACTGGGAATCATAAGCAGGATATGTCCACCCCTTGGTAGGCCAATTTCTACTAAACTTCGGAGGCTGAACCTGCAAAAAATCTTTAACAGTCTGCATAGACTTAGCCTTGTCTTCCATTTTCTTTAGAACTGCTTCCACAGGCGAACCAAACAACACATCAGCTTGTAAAGGAGCATCTAAAATCCTTGTTTTAACATGCTCAGCTAAATTCTGATCCCTCAGCCAGGCATGCCTGCGAAGAACCGAACCAGTGGCAGCCACCCTCGAAGAGGCCTGTACAGCATCAAAACCACATTGCAAAGAATGCTTACCCACCTGTTCAGAAACATGAACTAAATCCTGCAATTCTTTACACTCAATACCTTCCGCCAAAGCATCTACCTTAGACTTTAATTGTGAAAGGAGATAATTTTGGTATTTCAACATGTGAAACTGGCAATTCAAAGCTCTCATGGCCAAAGTGGAAGAAGTATACACTTTCTTTCCCCATCTATCCAAAGCCCTTGCCTCTTTATCTGGAGGGACAGGATTTTTAACAACAGAAGCCTTAACACCTTTAGGCCCCTGAGAAACAGTTTCTGGGTCTGCCCTAGGACTCTTAAAAAGATACTTATGAGCTTCAGGCACCCTATAATATCTATCCGGTTTAACTGGAGCAGGAGGCAAAGAATCAGGGTTCAGAGAGGCCTCTGCAAAAACATCCTCCACCACATCCAGAACAGGAGGTATAGCTAAAGGCCTATGCTGGGGTAGAAACAAAAATTCCCTAAGCCTTTTCCTGGAATCAGAGAAATCCTGACCTTCCCATTTAAAATGCTCCCTCATGGAATGAAGAGTCTCTGAAAAGAAAAATGTTCAGGAGGAGAAGCAGTAGGAGTAGAAACATATACATCAGAATCAGAGAAAGGAGAATACTCCTGCAAGTCTTCAGTCAAGACTCAGAAGCATCGAACACTGCTCAAAACTTCCAAGCTCAGGTTCCACTCTAGGCCTCTTATCAGGAGGGGGCATAGAACCTCTAATCATAGAAATCAAATCTTCTGCCATCTTAAGCATATGCTTCTTAGGCACAGACCCTGAAGAACTAGGGGTAACACCTGAAACAAAACCTGGCCTGCCCCTGGGAGAAGCCTTGGAAACAGAAGGAGAGGGCCTAACCACCTTAGGAAGGGAGGGGAGAACAGCTACCTGAGAAGCCCCTTCAGCCTGGCCCACCTCCTGACAGGGCACATCTTGCAATAATAAAGTCTCTCCCTGGGACTCCAAAGAAACTTGTGGCTGAACCTCCGGCTCCACCGAGCCCTCTAAAGAACCGGCGTCAGGGACGGACGGTTCTTCCAACCTAGGCTTCGCTGCTTTGTCCTTGCGCTTTTTAGACGAAGCGGGTGTCGGAGCATCCGACGGCATTTTATAATTACACCGCTTGCCAAAAACTAACCTGGCACAATCTAATCTTCTCTTAATAGTGCGTTTGTTAAATCTAGCACAAGAGCGACAGCCAACAACGTCGTGCTCAGGCCCTAAACAAGGTATACACAAGGTATGGTAATCCCTATGAGGTATCTGTTTCCCACAAGAAATACAGTTATTCACTTTTTCTGACATCCGGTAAAATACTGAGGCAAGAAAAAACCAAAATATTCCCCAACGGGGTACTTAGCCAACTTTGATTCGGTCTGAAACTCCGACTTCGGAAAATCTCAGAACGCCAACCTGCACTTGCAACACTGCTTCTGCATCGGACCATGCGGCAAAAAAGACTGAGGATATGACGTTGGTCATGCGCATTTGTACCCTGACGTCCTGACGTCAGACTAATGCGCCTTGACCGACGTCAGCCTTATACTTTGGTATTCGGGCCGACTGGGACAGCGGATTACCCAAGTGTCAGGACTGCAGCAATGTGAGATGAAGAACATCAGACACATTATGAATGTTTTTATCCGCAATAGAGTATGTAAATGTAAATGTACAGTTTTCTTCCAAATCTGGATCAATGGCTGTGATCTGACACAAACGGTCTCCAGGATAGTTATTTTCTGCAATAAAATTTGTAAGAAATTTCGGTAAACTGAGGGGGATTATCATTAATATCTTGCATCTGAATGAAAATGAATGTTTCGGTAGAAAGAGGAGGAATTCCAGAATCTGTGGCAATTATTGAAACATTGTAACGAGCCACTGATTCTCGGTCTAAATGGCTATTAGTTTCAAGAGTGTAGTAGTCCTCCACTTTTCTGAGAGTAAAGCGAATATTATCAGGGATTTTGCAGTTCACATAGGCATTCATCCCATAATCTTTATTAGATAAACTGATCAAAGCAACCACTGTCCCACTCGGGGCACTCTCGCTGATTGAATTTGTAACAGAAGTTAAGAAGATAGTTGGTCTGTTGTTATTTATGTCTATGATGTCCAGTAAAACCTTACAGTAATCAGACAGTGTAGATGGCCCTCTGTCTGTGGCGTGTACGTGAAGCTCATACCTGCTTGCCTCCTCAACATCAAGTGTATTTTTTTAATCAGATTTGCCCAGTTGTGGGATGTATGTGGAACAAGCTGCATATATTGTCTGGGGTGTGCCTACTAAAAAAATACTAAAAAAGACAGCAGGGTAGGGTAGAGTAGAGCAGAGGGGATTACTGGCTGCCTAGGGTACTAACTGGTAGGTGTTATGATCGGTCACTGTTGAAGAGGTACTTGACTGTTCCCTGCAATTCAGAAGTGGGATTACTGGTTGTAGTTATTTAAGCAGCCTCATTGTAATACTGCAGCTGTTTAAATTATTTCAAAGACTGAAGTAAGTGTGTGTGTAAGTGTGTGTGGGTGGGTGGGGGGGCAGCTCTTGTATTGTCAACTCATCATCTTTTTCTGTCCTCAGCCTTGGAACATATTTTTTTTTCTCATTAGTTTGGGTGGGGAGGGGGGACTCTGGTGGTATTATCCTGGACCCAATTGCCCCACATGAAGCACTGTTGCCTGCAGCAGAAATAAGACTGACACACAAATAAGGAAAGAAACTATGAGGCACTTAACCCTGTAGAATAATGAACACTCAAGTAATGAGTAGCATGCATATTGTAAAATACTGCAAGTTTCTGCATGTTGTTAAGTAGAAGAGACACTAATTCAAACTGTGAGTCAGGTAAAATGAGGTTACTGTAGCAGTGGAGTTTGAAATTTACTGAAGTTCCAGTGTTACTAGTCAAGTAGTATACAACCAGCCAAAGTCAAAACAGACAAACACATTTCATTTAAATAGGTAATACAGTAATACAAAAACATTTCTTTTCTACACTTGGGACAGAGCAGTACTTATGCATGTGATCTGAGCTGTGCATAAGCTCTCTGCTGTGTTTTCACCCAGTGGTATCCCAGTTACAGTGCTTTAAACAATGCAGCGATAGAGAACTTTTTTACATTCATTCATGTTTTATTATAGTTTAAAAATATATGCACTGATAGCTCTTTTAATCCAACAGTACAGTATGAAGTGCAGTTTAAAACAATAGTAGAAAAAAAATTGCTGAACAAAAATGTAAAAGAGATGTTTTCATTGCACAGTTGTCCCGAGACATGATGGCTACTGACAGTTGTGAATTATTTTTCTAGTAGTAGGTCATCTGCTTTGTCTGCTCTTATAATCAGGCTTCGAGCTGTATTATCAGGTTGATACTTTTTAGTTTTAACCAGTCATATTTCAGGATTTAGCAGCCATATTCGAAAGCAATTTATTTTCCCATTGTGTCATGCTACCCAGCTTGAACTAATGTTTGCTTTTCTTCTGTCCTAAATTAATGCTGGTATACTGCTGTAATTTATCACATGGGAAGAGCCTTCTCATTTACGGTAAGCCATTAACCGTGCTATCTTTGTGTCATAGTTTCATAGGTGGTTACTAGGCTAATGACCCAAGAACCTTTACAAGCGTAGGCATGTTTATCCCAAGTTAACCCAATTAGCAATACATAGGTGAGTGAAGTTCATGGAGGTAAGAACCTAATGCCTGCCTATGTCCATGAGAAAATGGGCATGACCCCAGGAGTGAACTTGCGATTACCCATCCATTGATCCAAGTTGTGCTTGAAGAGGGTCAGACAGCGGCTTCGTTTCACATGAAAGGAAAGCTTGTTCCAGAGAATGGGTAGTTTCAGGGGGGAGGTATCTCGCTCCAGCATGATTTGTTCATATCCATGGCTAGGTTAAGATTCCCGGAGCAAGTGACCCTCATGTGGCTTGATTTGTGAATGTGTAAAATTTTCATCAGGGTCGGGTCAGAGACTACCCTGTAAGCAAGACACAGATCACCCTTTAGTAGCCTGTAGGAGACCGAATCCAGTGATAGGGCTTTCAGTCTTTCCACTTACGATGTGGTTTTGCATCTGTCTGGTGAGGTACATGCAAAAGGCTGCATTGTACTGTAATGGTCTGATGAGGGATGAGTATAATGGAATTATAATGTCCTTGCATCTAGATGCCGAGCTTTTACTTATGAAATGTGTCACATAGGACATCCTCACCGCTGTAGGTAACATGGTGGTCGAAGTTCAGATTATCAGCCTGAGTACCCGTATCTTGTACTCTACTCTTGGGGGGGGGGGGTGCTGTCTGTATTGTAAATAGCAGGGATGTTAGCTTTCCCAAAGGGAATAATTACACATTTTTTTGCATTTATCTTCAGTCCGTGGCTTTGGCACCAATCATTAGTCTGCGTTAATCCTTTCTGTAGTATCACTGGGGGACTCTGTGATTGCACCCAATTTGCAGTCATCGGTGAACTTGGTCAGCTACAGGCCATCCATGTTAGCCTAGACTTCTGAGAAATAAATTCTGAACAGTAAAAGGCCCAGCATGGAACCCTGTGGTACGACACTTTTGCTAGATGTGAATTCACCCACTTTGACAGTATGTGTCCTGTTGGTGAGCTACCCATCAGTGACGTAAGGGTTCATTCCCAACTGATTGAGTTTGTCTATAATACCTATATAATACATGCTCCCCCATGTTAGTGAGCATTATGTCCAGAATATTTGAGCCCCTCTTTGGTGTGCTGACTAGCTGTTCCAGGGCATTTGCACTGGCAAGGTCCAAGAACCATGGAGCAAGCAGATTTGTGGTCATGTATTTTCCCCAGTTGATGGTAGGATAATTAAAATTGCCAGTGAGTATGGTGTTGGGCTACATGGTAAGTGACGCCAGTAGGTCCAGGTATGCAGAATCCTTTTCCTTGTTCATTGTGGGGGACCTGTAGCTAGTGAAGATGTGGTAGGGGATTTTGCCTATTGTTAATTGGACTTGGAGTAGCTTGAGAGAGTCATAGAGGAGACAGGTGCAAGACCATCTGTGGCAAAGCAGTGTGGTCTGTCAACCATGTCCTCCCAGGCGGACAGATATTGGATCCCCTTGCACTGACACCAGAAGATAAGCCAGTTGTTAAAATCAATCATTTTTTGTTGGTATTGTGGCATCCTCTTTGGTGATGGCAAAATGCTGCTCAAAGCTAGGCTCATACCTGCCTGAGACACACAATCTAAGAGCTCAGGCATATCTGTATGCATATAGTTTGGTGCGGTATGTCTCAGGTCATGCACATCCACATGGACTATGACGGAGTTATACTGGTACTTGTGGTAAGTGCTTGAGTGACTTGACTGATCCTGGCACCTGATAAGCAGCTAACTGTAACCTTGTCCTTATCCAGCCTGGTGAGGGGGATATCCGTGTGCAGGTTATTTACTTGTTGTAACCAAACCACCGACCAGGAGAAGAATATTTGTTATGAAAGGGAAATGTTTGGATAGCGATTTATTTACAGCTTTTTCTTCAGTGCTGAGAAGAGTCAATTGTGAAGAAACTGTGTGTAGCGTTCCTGGCTGGCAACTTGTTTCCTGCCCAGATGTTTAGGGAATGCAGTGCATCAGAGTTAATGGATCACACCAGTAGTTTGTTCTGTAGTGTTTAATAATTATTCATTCACATTCGATTTATTGTTAAACCACTGTTTTAAGCATGAGGCAGATAGAAGTTTTAACATTTCACACAGATGTTTTTTAAAAATGTTTTAAATGTTAGCATTTATATTTTTAACTTGGATGTGCATTATGGTTGTATAGCAAGTAGTATAAAAAAGGCTAAGTGGCCAAGATCACACTTTTGACTGGTCTGTGACAGGGAAGTTGGGGTTTAGTGGAAAGAGTGAATTCTTTGGACTGCTGAGCTGGGCTGGGCTGGGGAACCTAAGGCATGTGAAATAAGTGGGCCAGAGTGATATATTTTCTAGGGGGCATAATAGTGTTATGAAAAAAAGAGATCACTAAAAGTATGAGTACATTTCCTTCCTCTTCTTTACAGTTTTCTAGAGGAGAAATCTTGTAATATAGTGATTCATTTCTGTTACATGCTGTGGAAAATAAGTTTAGCTAGTAGAGTCATGAGTTAACGAGTTACATGAGACTAGCTTGGATTCTGCTGTCACTGGTATATAATTTTATATATTTGTTATGTAGAATGTGTATGCAAAAAGTGTGATTCAAATATTTATCAGGTACGGTAGTTCTATCTTTGAGTCAGAAAGGACTGTAGAAGAATTTCAAGCGGCAGTATTTAAACTTATAACAGTGAATTTTGCTCTAAAGCAGACTGTTTAAAAAGTTTCCACTTTTCGTGTAGCACATACTATTTTGTTAACCGTTTATTTTGACTAGTAACTGAAAATGTTAAACTGATGTGTATCATTTTTTTTTTTCCATTATACATATGAGCGCATAATATAACAGTTCTAGGCAAAATCTACAATTTGGAATTAAAATGCATGTTGACCCCAGTCTTCCTGCTCACGTTTCATGTCTGTTTTAATCAGCGGTAATTGTATGCTGAATGTATGACCAAACTAAGGGCACTGCAATGTTTGCTTTAGTTTTATGTGCTTTAATACAAAACTTATGCCTTTTACCCGATACCTCAAGTCACTGCCAAAGTAGTTGGTAACTTTTATTCTCAGTGTTAGAAATGCTTTGCTGGTCTGCAAAAGATGCATGCAGTTGGATGGGTCTTTTAGTAGCTTTTGACTGAGTTAGCCATACAGTCTTGTATCACACTTCAAATTGGTTCTTGTACTTGCTAATTGAACTGAGGCTTAATGAAAAGTGTGTTCAATTTCTGTATGCTATGATTTTGATTCCAGAGTATGGATTTATTAAATTTTCACATGCTGTAACACAGAATACAAAGCAGTCCATCATATGGATGGATGTACAGGTAACTCCAGTTTGCTTTCACTTCATCCCCATTTCCTTAGTCAATGGTTAATCCTTTTCAGCGTTTCCTACACTGCCTGTTGGGCACCAGAGGTGTATATAGAGGTGATTTTGTTTTTAAACCTTTGTTTACACATGGTCCGACTTGGAATGAGACCAATTTTCAGTTGCCTGGGGAGAGATGCTCCACATGCATGTCTTTGACATATAGCTATAGATAGAGAGGCATTGAGATTTATGTTATTTTTCTTTTTGGTGCATTCACTGTCAGTATTATGGAACTCTGTATTGCAAGCAGTTATGATGTATTCTTTTTTAATTGATACAGAAATGCTCCCAGTACATGTTCTTTTCAGTTTTTATAATGGAGTAATGATAAAACACGTCATTCTATATTTTAAAGCAAATCGTAAATATTTAAGAGTACAGAGCTGCAGGATTGCTTATTTGGCAAATGGATTAACTGCATAAGGTTGTGATCCTTTGGCTCATCTCCATGCTAATATTTAACAAGTGTAGATTTATGTGTGTATACTACATTACAAGGTTTTTTGTTGTAAAAGGTTTGAAAAAGTGAATCACAATGTTTTACACTGACATTTGTTAAGACTTCTATGTTCAGTTGGGTGATTGTCGGGTGTAGCACCATTATGCTTCTACCTTGCTGTTCAACAAACTCTTAGCTTCCCGTTTATCTTGCCCTTTCAATTTTTTCTTCAAACAAATGTAGGGATCATTCTAACTGCAAAGTCTTTCTTGATGGTCTTGGTTTCAGGGGAGGCCTAGTTGCCAGACTTTTCTGTTTCAACACTAAGTACTAACTGCAAGGACACTGCATGTGAGGAGAGTACAGTGGTATCTACTTAATCTTTTTGAAACAAGTGTTCATAGCCTTTAGAACATGTTCCTCGTCCTCACTAGCCCTCTTTAAGAGGAATCCAGGCAACTGGGATGAGAAACAGAAAATACACCCCTGGGATCCCACCTGTGTCCCTGCTGCTGGACAGGGAAAACAGGTGCTGACTTTGTGTGAGCATAGGTGAAATTCTTGGCTAGGCTTTCAGGCCTCCAAGCCAGTAGCCTAGTGTTTTATAATCATACGTTCATATGCCCAAGAGCATAGCCAGAGTGTCTGCTTTTGCCACCCCACTGATTAACTGAGCCTCTGTCAAGCAGAGCCAATGAAGTGATCCCAGGGGTGTATTTTCTGTAAACCATCCACTCAAGTCTTCTCTTGAAGTCCGTTAGTGAGGTGCTCTGCCTAATGTAGTTAGGAATTTTGTTCCAAAGCATGGGGGGTCTCTGACAGGAATCTATCCCTCCAGCTTGTTCTATTTAGTGTTGTGGCAAGGTTTAGCTCAACAGAGCATGTGGCTTGCAGTGATTTGGATTTCTTGGAGCATGCAAGTCAGGCAGAGATCACCCCTGAGTAAGCGATATGCCACTGAGTACAGCCAGAATTTTTGCAGTCGGGCTGCATAGTACATATGTTTGAGGTCAGTAATCCTCTTGGTGAGGTAGTTTTGTGGTATTTCCAGCTGTTGTAAGTGTCTTGTGAGGTACATCCCAAATGAGGCATTATAGTCTGATGGGCCCAAGTGTGAATCACTTTATGGCAATTCAGTTGCTCTACCAATGAAGAGCTGGCCTTTGTTCACTGCAGGACCAGAAACTCAAAATAAACTTTGCATTATACTTGAAGAGCTTGTGCACAGGATCTGTAAAGTGCAATGCATGTGTTTTCTAGCAAAGTGCATATCATGTTGTATCTGCATGAAGGAAAATAGTTGGCCATCAGTCCGGCTGTGAGTCTTCTATTTAGCCCCAATTGCAAGTAGTTGACACTCAGTCAAGCTCACTAATGTGGTGTAGTAACCAGCAGGGACAGCCGTTCCTAAACGTTTTGGCAGACTACCATTAATGTATGAGAACTGTGTGTTCATAGTACAGTGAGGTTCTGAGGTGCACTTGGCATTGATGCTCCCCACAGATCAACTGATTTTTCTGTACTGTACAGTATTGCTTATGCTAATTTTTCATCATCCCTAGATTTCCAGGAATCCTGGTTACCTTGAACGTGATAGAAACCAACTGCTGAAATATTCTGAAGCTTCCAGTGCTCCAATGAGTACAGCGCCCTCTGCAATGAATACAGCATCTTCTCCATCTATGAATCGGTAAACATTTTCATGAAAACTGAATAGCAAATTCCTGAAGCTAGCATTGTAGGCACAATCCATTTGGACTGTAAATGAGAATAAAATGAGCCATCACGTTACTTTATGAACCAGTAGTGGTACCATTCTAAATGTTTAAAAGTAAATCAAAGTATGAGATGGGGGGAGGGGGTAAATGTGCTCACTATGGGTATACAAGCTGTAGTTCCAGGTGAATGATTCTTTACTAGAATTGTCTGTTTAGTGCCAGAAATTGAGAAGCCTGTAGAAAGTGTTGTGCTGTTCTACTTCATACTTTGTATAATATAAAGCTGTCTGTAATACATGTACTTAGGCCTACTTGGGCGAATTGCAAGACTTGGGTGGGTAGGCAGTTCTAAGAATTGAGAGGAAGTTTATGAACACTGCAATTTCCATTCCTAACATCTCTGCCTTTACCAAATTTATTTTTAACAGACACACTCGAAAAGGTCCAAAGAAGCTTTCTGGGGCAGCAAATAGAAAAAGAAAGGCTGAAAGAGAATTGCAAGTGGCTAGTTTACGTGCTTCAATGATGCGATTTATGCAGTCTAGAAAGACATTAGACAGCAGTCAGCTTCAAGACAGGGAGAGTGAAATGCTTCAAGAGACAGATTTCTCTGAGGTGCCAAGCAGTCCTTCCAGACAAGGTGAGAGTGACAGTTCCTGCCAGAGTCCCAGAGATGCTTACTGTATGATAGAAGTTGAGAATACTGGTACTGGATGTACAGAGATTGGATACGAGTCAGAAGTGTATGATGGCTCTGACCTTGCAGGTGGTAATACTGAGTGTGACAAAGAGTGTGGAGTGCAGTCAGTGTCTGGGGCATCCTTTGACTCTATTCCTGTGTGTTCAGAGCTAGGAGCAAGTCATGTATCTGACCAAGTAGTAGATGCATATGAGGAAGAAAATAAGGAAGTAGATCCCGTAACACACAAGGAAGTCGATAGTGACCCTGGTAAATGGCCATATCCCATGGATGATAAAGTTCGCTGTCTGTTAATTGCTAAAGGGCCTTTTCAGATAATGAATCACAGTTTCCCCTATGATGACTACCATAGAAGATTCAATCCCATGTTTTATAATAAAAGACAAATGGTGAGACTGTCAGAAGGTCTTGGTTGGTGTATTCAGAAAGTAGTGACTTGGTATTTTGTTTTTGTTGCAAACTCTTCAGCAGTACTCATGCAGTGGCCCTGTCTAGCACAGGAACATCTGACTGGAAAAATTTGTGACAAAAGCTGATAGAACATGAACGGTCAGTGAAACATAAAGAAGCTGCTGCTAAGTGGAGTGACTTGCGTTTGAGGCTTAAAACTAGCTCTACCATTGATCATCACCGTGAGAATATGATAAAGTCAGAGAAGAAATACTGGAGAAATGTTCTGGAAAGACTACTTGCAATCTGTCAGTACTTGTCCCAACATAACTTGGCGTTTAGGGGTAGTGAAGATAGTCTCTTTACAAGTGGTAATGGCAACTTCCTTGGGTTAGTGCAGTTGTTGGGCAAGTTTGATCCAGTGGTACAAGAACATCTGCGTCGTATCAGTAATGCTGAGATCCATGATCACTACTTTGGAAAAAACATTCAAAATGAGCTGATAATGTTAATGTCCAAGTCTGTCAGAGACAGTATTTTGCAAAAGATAACAGATGCAAAGTACTACTCCATTATATTGGACTGTACACACCTGACTGCAGTCATCAGGAACAGATGTCACTGACTGTCCATATTGCTGAATGCAATGAAACTGTGGAAGTAAAAGAGTACTTTTTGTCCTTCCTCCAGGTTACTGAGACTACTGGTGGTTTTCTCACTGACACTGTGGTAAATGAACTTAAAAGTTTGGGAATTCCACTCGAGAACTGCAGAGGCCAGGGTTATGACAATGGCTCTAATATGAAGGGAAAACATTCTGGTGTTCAGGCATGAATCTCGTCTTTAAACCCACGTGCGTTCTTTGTACCCTGTGGCTGTCACAATCTCAATCTAGTAATTGGTGATGCTGCAAAGTCATCAATAGATGCAGTTTCATTTTTTGATAATCTGCAACGAATGTACACTCTGTTTACTTCATCTACTCAGATACAAAATTTCACGATCATGTGTCAGGTCTAACTGCAAAGCCATTGTGTGAGACGAGGTGGGAGTGTAGGGTAGAAAGTGTGAAAGCCATGCAATATCAAGTGGGTGCAGTTTACGATGCCTTAGCTTCAGTGGCAGAAGTTACAAAAGGCAAGGATCCTAAGGCGTATTCTGCAGCAGCATCACTAGGTAGTACAATGAAAAGTGATAAGTTTTTAATATCACTGGTGGTGTGGTATGATGTATTAGTGAAGGTTGGATAAGTCAGTAAACTGTTGCAAAGCTCTTCCATGCAAATTGATCAAGCAGTGATTCTGCTTGATGAACTGAAAAGGTTTTTAACAGAATACAGGGCCACAAGGGTACGAAAAGGCAAAAGTAACTGCTACTCAGCTAGCTGAAGAAATGGAAGTAAAATTGAAGTTTCATGATGCAAATGAGGTGAGACCCAGGAAAGAGAGGAGGCTTTTTGGTTATGAAGCACATGATGACTGTCTAATTAGTCCTGAACAGAATTTTAAGGTCAGCTTTTTCAACACTCTTGATGTTGCACGGTCATCTGTGAAAGACAGGTTCACTCAACTTGCAGCTCACAGTGCTACTTTTGGCTTCCTCTACAACATACAGGAACTCTTGGCAGCTACTGATAAGAAGATATTTCAGCTCTGTAAAGACTTGCAGGTTCTTTTAACCCACAATGAATCTGCTGATGTTGATGCAGTAGAGCTGTATGAGGAATTAAAAACCCTTTGTCGCATTATTCCAAAGGGATTATCAGTGCTGGATCTCCTTAATGTCATGAAAAAGCGAGGATTAGTGGAGATATTTCCACAGGTAGTGGTAGCTCTACGCATTTTGTTGACACTGCCAGTGACAGTTGCATCTGGTGAGAGAAGCTTCTCCAAACTTAAACTAATTAAAACATATTTAAGAAGTACTATGTTGCAAGATAGACTTGTGGGCTTGGCTATGATCTCAATTAATAATGAGATATCTTGCCAGATAGACTATGCTGATATAATCAATAGATTTGCTCAGTGCAAGGCACGAAATGTGCAGCTTTAGTATGTAGCTAGGTAGGGAATGAACACTGTGCAAATTATGCATGATTTCACATCTGATGTACCCTGCATTCATATTCTACAGTGTAAGACATACCAGCTGTGTGGTATGCCAGAGTTCCTGTAGGGAATCACTACAGCACAGTTGGTAGGGAAGCTCAAAGTACTGTCAGCTAGGCACTAAGTTGAACCCTGTTCTTGCACCTGCTAATGTTTCCAACTGTGTAATGAAGGTGCAGTTGCATAATGCCAACAGGGTCATTGCCAGTCTTTAATCAATTACCTGACAATACAGTTTTTTTACCATTGACCTCCAACTGAAACCTACTGTTTGAAGTGACTCAAGTAAACATGGCAGTTTGTACAAGTGCAACATTTCGCTGGTCATCATTGCATATAGAAATGTCACTGACTGTCCGTTTTGCTGAATGCAATGAAACTGGAAGGAAAGGGGTACTTTTTGTCCTTCTTCCAGGTTACTGAGACGACTGGTGGTTTTCTCATTGACATTGTGTTAAATGAACTTAAGTTTGGGAATTCCACTAGAGAACTACAGAGGCCAGGGTTATGACAATGGCTCTAAAATGAAGGGAAAACATTCTGGTGATCAGGCAAGAAACTTGTCTTTAAATCCACGTGCATTTTTTGTACCCTGTGGCTGTCACAATCTCAGTCTAGTACTTGGTGATGCCACAAAGTCATCAATTGATGCAGTTTCATTTTTTGGCAATCTGCAACCAGTGTACACTGTTTACTTTGTCTAATCAGAGATGCAAATTATTTTGCAATCATGTCAGGTCTAACTGTAAAGCCATTGTGTGAGACTAGGGTAGAAAGTGTGAAAGCAGTGCGATATCAAGTGGGTGCAGCAGTTTACGATGCCTTAGTTTCGTTGGCAGAAGTTACAAAAGGCAAGGATCCTAAGGCACTGTGAAGCAGCATCACTAAGTAGTACAATGAAAAGTGCTAAGTTATCGCTGGTGGTCTGGTATGATGTATTAGTAAAGGATAGATAAGTCAGTAAACTTTTGCAAAGCTCTTCCATGCAAATTGATCAAGCAGTGATTCTGCTTGATGAACAAAAAAGGTTTTTAATGGAATACAGGGCCACAGGTTACAAAAAGGCAAAAGTGACTGCTACCTTGCTAGCTGAAGCACTGGAAGTAGAATTGAAGTTTCATGATGCAAATGAGGTGTGACCCAATAAAAAGAGGAGGCTTTTGGTTATGAAACAAATGAGGACACTCTAGTCCTGATCACAATTTTAGACAACTTTCCACACTCTTGTTGTTGCACTGTCATCTGCAGGACAGGTTTACTCAACTTGCAGCTCATAGTGCTACTGTTGGCTTCCTCTACAACATACAGGAACTCTGGGCAGTTACTGAGAAGATATTTCTGTTCTGTAAAGACTTGCAGATTCTTTGAACCCACACTGAATCTGCTGATATTGATGCTGGATGTCTTTAATGTCATGAAAAAGCTAGGATTAGTGGAGATATTCACACAGGTAGTGGTAACTCTCCGCATTTTGTTGACACTACCAGTGACAGTTGCATCTGGGGAGAGAAGCTTCTCCAAACTACAACTAACGTATTTAAGTACTATGTGACAAGATAGACTTGTGAGCTTGGCTAGGATTTAAATTAATGAGATATCTTGCCAGATAGACTATGCTGATGTAATTGATTAGCTCAGTGCAAGGCATGAGAACTGCAGCCTTTAGTGGCTAGATAGGGAATGAACAGTGCAAATTATGCATGATTTCACATCTGATGTACCCTGTAGTCAAGATTCTCGTGTAAGGCATACCAATTGTGTAGTATGCCAGAGTTCCCGTAGGGAAGCACTACAGCAAAGTTGGTAGGGAAGCTCAAAGTACTGTCAGTTGGGCACTATTCTCTACTACTGTAACTGGCTCCTGAATGGCTATAACAAAGTTGAACCCTGCTCTTGCATCTGCTAATGTTTGAGCATGTAAATATTGAATATCAAAGTAAATATTGTGGGAAGAAATAGCCAGGGAATTGTTTATGGCTAGGCTTATAGACCCTAGGGCTGATAGGTTCATAGCCTAGTACCAACTGATGTGTAATGAAGGTGTAGTTACATAATGCCAATAAGGTCGGTGCCAGTCTTTAATCAATTATCTGACAATGATACACTATCTTTAACAGGAAATGTGCCAAGTGAAACCTGTTTTTTTAAAATGACTCCAGTAGACATGACAGTTTGTTCAAGTCTAACATTTCACTGTGAAACATTGCATATAGACATGTACATCTAATGGCAGCAGTGGAATAACATCTGACAATATTACAATGTCTGAAGCATGAACTGAACCAGCTAAATGAATGTGTCTTGAAATTACTCAACTGGACCTGTGAGTTTGACAAGTTAAACATTTAACTGTTAGACATTGCAATATAGACATGTCTAGTAGCCAGCAATGAAATAAAGTCTGACAATATTTCAATGTCTTTCACATGAACTGTGCCTAATGTTTTCAAAATTACTCAAGCAGACCAGATGGACACTTTGTACAAGTTAAACATTTATTGTAGGTTATTCCATAGAGAAATGCCTGTCTAGCAGTGGATAAAATCTGACAAATTTTGATGTCTAACATGAAGTGCACCAACTGAAATCTAATGTCTTCAACTTAAGTGGACCTGACAGTTGTACAAGTTCAACACTTTACTGTTGAACACTGCATATAGAAATGTACATCTAGCAGCCAGCAAAGGAATACTTAAATGATAATTGTCGATGTCTTTCAGATGGAACTGTGCCAATTCAAGTGGACCTGACACATTGCACTATCAAACATTGCATATAGAAATGTACATTTAACTTACTGTATCAACTAAATGAATGTCTTGAAATTACTTAAGTGGACTTGACAGTTTGTGCAAATTAAAACATTATATATAGAAATGTCTAGTAGCCAGCAACTAAATAAAATCTGACTATTTCAATGTCTTTAGCATCAATTGTGCCAAATGAGAACTCATTTTTTCAAATAGCCAAGCAGCCCGGACAGTTTGTACAACTGAAACACTTTACTGAATACTATCTGGTAGCCAGCAAAAGGATACTTAAATGACAATTTTCGATGTCTTTCACATGAAGTGTGACAATTCAAGTGCACCTGACAGTTTATGTTGTTGTTGTGTCTTTCAGCTTATCCCGGTTAGGGGTCACCACAGCGGAACTCTGGTCCGCTAATGTTTGGTAGTGGATTTTTACGTGCTGAGTTACCAGCCCTGAAGCACAACCTTCAACGAAGGCATGCCCATTCATACATGCCTCCACACAGAAGACGCTCTAACTGAGAATAGAACGGGACAACGTCTTGCTGTGAGGCGACAACGCTACCGCAGAACCACTACCGCGGAGTGCACCTGACAGTTTATACAAGTGTCAAACATTTCACTGTCATATACATTGCGTAAAGAAATTTACATCTAATGGGCAGTAATGAAATAAAAAAATCATCTGACAAGTTCTCAAGTATGAACTGTATCAACTAAATGAATGTCTTGACAATTAAATAAAATCTGACCATATTTCAATGTCTTTAGCATTAATTGTGGCAACTGAAAACTAATGTTTTCAAATAGTCAAGCAGACCGGATAGTTTGTACAAGTGATTGTTGAAGACTGCAGATTGAAATCTACTTCTGGTAGATAGCAAAGGAATACTTAAATGACAAATTTCGATGTCTTTCACATGAAATGTGACAATTCAAGTGCACCTGACAGTTTATACAAGTGTCAAACATTGCACATAGAAATGCACATGTAATGGGCAGCAATGGAATAAAGTCATCTGACAATATTAGAATGTCGAGTATGAACTGTATACGCTATATGAATGTCTAGTAGCCAGCAATGAAATAAAATCTGACAATATTTCAATGTCTTTAGCATTAATTGTGCCAACTGAAAGCTGTTTTCAAATTAGTCAACCAGACCTGACAGTTTGTACAAGTGCAGCATTTTACTGTCAAAGATTGCATATAGAAATGTACTTGACACAGTAATGAAATAAAATCATTTGACAATATCACAATGTCTCTAGTCTTAAATATGTCTTCAAATTACTCCAGTGGACCTGATAGTTTTACAAAACAGCAGTGTGCTGTTCAGCTGAGTTTAAAAGTACCACATCAATCTGTAACTCTTAATGGATACATTCTGAAATCTGCTGGCTATTGGTAAGTTGTATGCAAAGTTTATGACGGCAGTCACTAGTAGTAACACTGCTTTCCTTTTTGGCCTCTGGGTCAGCATACAGCTGCAGCACCACCATATCACAATGTGTAGCCATCTTTGAAGTATGTGGACTTGATGGTTGACCTGTGAAGAGCATGAAGCACATCAGGGTACATAGTAATGTCTTAATGTAGAGTTGATGCTACACTACAAATGAGAACTTCTACACAAACATCAATGCACCTTGCAAAAAAGTTAATACAGTCTTTCATGACTGTAGAGAAACTCTACACTAGCAACAGATCAAGCAGGTTTATTAAGGAGCATTCAGCCTTCAATTGCAGTCCTAAGATGTCACAGTATGACTGTTTTTTCATGCATTTAAACACTGAAAGAACTGGAGTTGGGTTTGTAGGAGTGGCCAATGTGTGGGTGTGGCTCAAATAGGGGTGTGGTTTGAATATGGTGTGGGTGGGGCTTAAGGGGCACCACAGCAGTACTTTGCCTAGGGCACCATTTCAGCTAAGGCTGGCCCTGACAGGGGGCTAGTAATAATAATGATGATCTGGACTAAAATAAAGGCCTTCACATTCCGATATCCACCAGGTGGTGACAGATGAAAATGTAGAAACAGGAGCCAGGCTAGCATGAGCAGACTATATGGAGGCATAATTAGCAGATATGGAAAATAAAGCAAGAAGGAAAAATATTAAGACCATGCTAATACCAGAAAGACTGGAACAATAAGACTGCAGAGAAGCAGGTAAAAGATGGACTGCACAACTGACAAGGCTATCAGAAGGGGAAATTTAAATTTAAATTGAGAGAGCCTACAGGATAGCCTGGACATTACAAGCAGAGGGTGGAAAAATATTAAGACCATGCTAATACCAGAAAGGCTGGAACAATAAGACTGCAGAGAAGCAGGTAAAAGATGGACTGCACAACTGACAAGGCTATCAGAAGGGGAAATTTAAATTGAGAGAGCCTACAGGATAGCCTGGACATTACAAGCAGAGGGTGTAAGGAAAGCCGGTCCAATCGTTTGATTCCTTTCTTAAGAACTCGCAGAAAAAATACTTAGGCTGCTGATGGAGGGAAATAGAACTGTTGTCCAATAAGACTACTCACAAGAGACCAGGAAGAAGCATAATTTATTCATCTCGGTAACATGAGGATGCAAGGAGAGAGGGGTCCATTGGCACATTTTGTATCCACCCACTAGAGGCGAGAACATGTCCACAACGTGGTGAAGCCCTGACATACGTGCAAAAACTGGACAATAACCATTCAAGCCCATTGCAAGAAAATGGTAGAGATAAGGAAGAAACTAAGGGACAGGGACAAAATATGCAGAAGAAGAAAGGGTAAAAGTTTGGCTATTTCCCATTCTTTCAGAGGCAGCAGAGGTTGACAGAGACAGTCGACAACTTATGAGAAAATAGAAGAAAGAAGAACTAAGAGATGAAGACTGAGAACTACTTGTGACTAGCAGATCACCCTTTCCCTCAGTCATTAAAAATAATAGCTCTCATTTATGGTGCTGTGGTAGCGTTGTCGCCTCACAGTTAGACATTGCCTGTTCGATTCTCAGAGCGTCTTCTGTGTAGCGACATGCGTGAATGGGCATTCCTTCATTGAAGGTTGTGCATTAGGCCCAGCAAGCCAGTATGTAAAAATCTACTGCCAATCATTAGCGGACCGGAGTTCCGCTGTGGCAACCCCTAACCGGGAAAAGCCGAAAGACACAAATTTAACACAATTCTGAATACTGCACGTAGAAGAACCCTGAAATTAAATGCTGACTAACACTACAGTATAAAAATGGAATGAAATGAACTGTGGATAGTACAATATTTTGTACAAAGTGTTGGAAGACACTAAAGTTTAAATAATTTCAATGACAAAACATGAGGGAAGAGGGGTAATTCTTAACAGTAACTAGATAAAATGCATGATGGTACAATAAATGTTCGCAAGCCCCTAGCATCAACTGTAACAGGGAGAGAGAGCAGAGGTACATCCCAATGCTAGAAAATAGTAACTGGCTCGATCATAGACAATCTTGGAAAACAACAAATAACAGGGCAACTTCACTGAGTAAAAGAACATTAGGGGACAGTCAGGAGGCTTAAAGCACCGTGATGAGATGCTTCATATTGTGGGGGAACATCTGTACTGAATTACAAGCCCCACTAAGAAAGGAATATTAATTCGGCAGTAAGGAGAGAAAGCTGAATTCACAACAGAAAGTTGGCAAGCTACAATGGAAGGGGAGGTAGCAGCCTAAATAAATGATCAGAAGATAGAGAGAGGGGGGATGGCAAACATATAGTTTTAACCTGGAAGCACAATGGGACTGTCCAAGGAAAAACTGAACAGATATAGAAATACAGATCTTGAATAAAAGATAATTAACAAAAGGGTTTCCAGAGAAGTAAATGAATAAAGAGGCAATAACTAAAAAACCTTTTAAGCATACACACATACACCTTACCAAAGTCAGAAAGAAGGCAAGGTTATGCACTCCAGAAGAATGATGGATGTGGGGGTGCATTCAAAAAGCAGCAGCACTGTCACAGTTATGACAGAGATTTCACAGGCAAGCTGCACTATACATCTCAGAGAAGGAGATGGTCTGAATACGGAAGACATTCTTGTACATCTGTCTACAGTCTGGGTATGTAAGATGGGAAGGGTGGGGGAGACAAAATTGTACATAATAAATGACCCCTAAAGCAGAGAGGTGAGAATAAACAAATTAAAAATATTGATCAGGAGGTGTTAAAGAGAATAAGTAGTAGAAGTGAAACAGGAGAGAAACAGGTGGATGGGAGGAAGAGGGTTAAGTCCCCAGTAGTGTGATTACAAAGTTATAGATCAAAGGAAATGCCTAACAATTTAGGATTTGACACAAGGTTGTGAAATATTAACTGCTTAGGGGCAAGAACAAAAAGGAAAAGAATAATGGTGCATGTGATGAAACCAAAAGCAGATGTGTTGATGCAAAACACTCCTCTCACTCAAGAGGAGCACAAAATATAAAGAAAAGGGGATATAAAGTCCAAGCAAGCTCAGCTTGAATGAAAAGATATATTTAATACTGAAAAAAAACATTCCCAATATAACTACTAGATTTGGCAGAAGATAAGGGTACTTATGCAGGAAAAAAAGGAATGATGGAAGATATAAAAATATCAGTTGCATCAGTTTACATACTGTCCAAAACAACATGTAATGAAATAAGAGGCATTTTTGCTGAGATAGTGAGATTTCAAGAAGGATTAGGCGTTTGTATGAGAAACTGGAATACCACAATTAAAAGACAAAGTGAAGAGAGGATCAAGGGCAAAGAAATTAACCAAGTATGGGAAATTCACGAGACAGAGTACACAGTGTTTAGGATGGGTAGACACTAGGGATGTAATAAAGAACAGAAAGGTAAGAGATAAGTATACATATTTCTAGCCCAGACTTAAAACATGGCTAAGGACTGACATGGGGTACAGCATATTAGAGCACAGGAGGTAGTTTAATGAAGTGAGGATAGATGCAATAACATTAACAGATTATGAAATGAGAGGTATACATATAGAGGATGACATGACACTGGAGAATGCCAGCATATCTGTGGGACGGGAAAGGGAAAGGTCTTGAGTAGTGAAAAAGAATATATGAGAAGAAGAAAAAGAAAGGAGAAAGTGAAGAAAAGGGTAACAGAAGGAATACAAAGATGGCAGATAGAAAAACAGAACAGAACATATGGAGGTTGTGACGGTGTGAGGTATTACCAGGCTATGATGGGAAAAGTATGGCAGTGGATGTGTAACGTATACCAGCACAGCTAGTTGGAATTTTGTAAAGAATTATAAGTTGTTTGAATATTAAACTGATGTATGCAGAAGCTTGTGCTGAAAATACATTTTAACCCAAGCAACTTTACAAATACATCAACAGTGTGCCCTACTGGAAAGAAAAGAAATTTACATGCATTATTGCAACAGTTTAAATGTATATGTTTTAACAGACGATACTGGAAGAAATGATGTTAATCTCAAACTTCAAAAATAGTAATAAAATTAAACTACTTGGCATAGGCCATAAAGATGTAATTTCACAGTTTTGAATGAAACCAGAGACAAAAAGTCTGCATGAAGCCTGGCTTAGTAGTTCTAGAGTAGAAGTGTTAAAATGGTTTTATGATTTCCAGCAGCTACACCAGATCTGAGCAATGCTCTTGTGTGTGTATTATTGACATGTAGGTGCTAAAACGCTGGCAGCTTCTAGTGATGGGGGGTAGTGCGGGAAATTAGAGTCAGAAGACCAGATGTGTGTGATGTCATTCTGTAAGCCAGAAATAACATTTAGATATTAGTAGGGCATTGCTCTCAGTATTCAGCATTTTGTCTTGGATCTGACAACAAGGACCACTCACCCAGTTCATCTTGCCTTGCGCTATTAAGTGACCAGAGATAGCAATTATCTAAGTAGGTTAGGAAAATATAGCGAGAATAGTCAAGTATTGTTTTTATGCAACTGTGTGAATCTTTTCAGATGTGTTATTTTTAATATTTTCTGTGACTGAATCTTTGGTGCTTACTGTAAACAGATAAATTATCAAAGAACATAAAAATACTAAATATTATCAAATATATTTAAACTTCTCATTGTGGCTGGTCCTTTTAGAAAAATATTTAAGTTTTGAAAGTATCTGCATATATTTACTTGGTGAGGACTACAGCCACTCCTGAAAGCCTTGATGCTGGTCAAACTACTATTTGTATCAATATTGATTTTACTCGGCATAATTGGGTACCCCTGTAAGACAATTAGGTTGCTGGCTATATACTGCCTGGTTGCAGTGATAACTGCTAATATTCTGGGAAGAAGGGGGTCATAGCTAATAAACCTGTATATATATATATATATATATATATATATATATATATATATATGTGTGTGTGTGTGTGTGTGTGTGTGTGTATACTCTCTCCAGGGTCAGTGGTGAGGAACTGGGCTCCTTGATTAATGGTCCAGAGTGGGGACATCACATATTGGTGAGGAGTGGTGTGGATACTGAACTTCTGTAGCCTGTAAGCAGTTGTCACTAAAGGTGTGCATTCTCTCAGCAGCCACAATGTATACATTCAGAGTTTTATTTCACAACAGTTCTATTTATTTATTTATTTTTTTTTTTTGTTAGTTTAGTTTAGTCGGGGAAAGCAGGCAAAGATGTCAGCAGAGGATTATGGCAAGCTGACAAAGAATCAGTTGGCCAAGATAAGGACTGGTGTATGCCAACCTGACTAAAGAGGAAATTATATCAGCCTTAGTTGCAACTCACACCAGCAACCATGACGACAACCAGTTTGGTAATGGGGAATTGCGGCTCTTGGAAACGGGACAGTTCACCTTTTCTTCAGAGGACTTAAAAAAAACATCTTGAGTTAGAGAGACATGGACTGGAGGCCAAACATTTCTAATCCGAATCAAAAGAGACTGCAGTGTTTGGAGGGTGATGAACAGGAGAAGTAGGGTCAACATGAGGAGAAAATGCTGACTCTTTGCCAGGGTCATGAGGTAATAGGAAAGGGAATAACTGAACCCCAGAAGTAACAAAGATCAGTACATTTCTTCCACCATTTACAGAGGGTGATAATTTTTATAGTTTTATTCATATATTTGAAAGATTATATAAACAGTATAATGTTGACCAAGGACTCTGGGTATGGTTCCTGACCACCTTACTCCATGGTAAATCTGTAACTGCCATTTCTAAATTGTCTGATATTGATTGTTTAAACTATGAAAAAGTAAAGACTTGAGTACTTGAATGTTTACATTAACAGATTGAGTTTACAGAAAAAATGTTTTGTGAGCATAGCCACAAGGCAGATGAAAATGGGTGTGATTACTTGCTGAGTTAAGCACTTATTTTCAAAGGTGAGTGAAAATAAGTCAGGTCACCACTTTTGAAGGGCTGGCAGACGTTTTGGTGAGGGAACAAGCCCTTAGCACTTTTGCCTGAGGATGTGAGAATCTTGTTGGCAATCAGAAAATGCAACTCTTCAGATGAGCTGGCAAAGAAAGGGTATCTCTACTTAGCAAGCAGGGCATCCCTGCACAGGAAAGGGATACCCAGGGCTGTACATGGATATAAGAGAACCCATGGTGAACAGCCTAAATCAACAGAGTCCATCAGTAACAGGGGAAGCCACTAGTTCATGTATATGGCCAGGAGCAAGGGTTAAATGTTTTAAATGCAACCACAGGGGCCATGTATCACATAGATGTCCATGGAAGAAAGGTGGGGAACAAGGTGGGGTGGGGGGGCAGCAAGTGGGAATAACAGTATGCCAGTGGTAAGTTATCTGGAGACAACAGGGGTACCAAACTATCACAAGAGGCTATATGCTATCTTAGTGAGCAAGTGGGAATTAAAAAAGTAATGCCAGGAAATCTGGAGAGCAAGTTCCCTCCCCATCAAAATAAAATTTTAAACAAAAAAGTTTACTTCTGAAATTAAACATGTACGAATAATACTTAACTCTAGAAACAACTACTATATTAAACCTTTTCAAAAAAAGTTATAAAAATGAAACATGGAGGTAGTCTGCGAGATATCTTAGTTATCTTGTGCAGAAGGAAGATAAATCTCACGCAAGGTTAGGTCACTCATGAGGAATCCCAAAGATGGATGCACACTGAGTAACAGCTTGTTTCTAGCTCTCCCAATGTGAAAACAGAAACTCAGCAAAGAAGGCCAGTACACTTGAGCTTGTTTCTAGCTCTCCCAATGTGAAAACAGAAACTCAGCAAAGAAGGCCAGTACACTTGTGTTTATGGGTGAATTTCAGTGACTGATTAGTAAGTACACTGCCTGGATGCCAGGAATAAAGAAATACAGAAGACCTGGGAAAAATCAGCTGCAAAAAGGGAGGAAGAAACACTGGACTAGTGAGAGTTCTGTAGCTGTTCAGCAAAAAGTAATGCAACCTTCAGACATGACCTCCAATAACCTAGAGGATGATACACGACAACTGCATACAGACCTGGTTAAAATAAACAAAACACTAATAGAGTATATCAGCACAAAAACAAACAAAAGGTTGGAACAAATGGAAGAAGCTTTAAACAGATATTTGGATGAAAATAAAAAATAAAGTGAACCAAACCAAGACAGAATATGCCCACATAAACACCAATTCCAATTAAAAGACAAAATGTTTTACTGTGAGCATTTACGCGGTTATATCAACTGCCTCATCAGCCAAAACCATTTTAGATTAATAGATATGTAGATGAAATGATAAAGCTGCAAAAAATAAAAAAAAATAAAAGGCTGGCTGAACAGGAGTGCTCAGGAAGAGATGTTTAAAAAAAATAGAATTAGAGGACAGAGCACATAGGGAACACTTCAGACTTTCGGCTATACCAGAGAAGCTAGAAGGAACAGACTGCATTAAACTTATGAAAGCACAAATAAGCAACTAGACTGGTATTCCACAGCAGGACTTGTTAGTTGAACAGGCACATTTTGTGTATGCTCCAAATCTAGCTATAAGAAAGCAACCTAGACCTTTAATAGTAAACATGCAATCCTACCAGCAGGAATAGTTGATTTTGTCAAAATTGTGGCAGAAGGACAAAATACAGTGGGAGACAGCAGAGTGTTTGCGGAGAATGATTACTCACTGTACACCAGGCAAAAGAGAAGTAAATTCATTCCTCTATTCAGAGAATGTTGAGAAGCAGTTGTGAGATTAAAACTGCATATCCAGCTGTCTTCAAGTTATTCTTCCTTGGAGGAGCAAAATCATTTTTTCATCAAGTGCATGCTAAGGAGGAAATACAAAAGTTTCTTCAACAAAAACTGAACTGTGAAACAGGAGATTCGGCTTCTTGTTCCTCTGGTAATAAAGACCGCAGAGAGTGCACTTCTGAAATCTTTTCCAGTATTTCAACGGAAAAAGGAGAGAAGGAAGGGGGCATGAGAGCTGACTAGAAGAATCGAGAGTACGCTGGAAATGAAGCAGAGACAGGATATCGGTGATGGAGAACAGTAATAAAATCAGTAACAATGTGGGATTACAATGCAATAATTATATTTGTAAAATATGACAGCACAAGAAAATCTGGAAATATTGGACTTTTCAAAATTTGTTTTCTGAGTGGGGGGACTCTAAATGTATATGCCCTACTTCATGTCATTAATGCTCGGAAAAATGCTTTGGGGAGGGGAAGAGAGGGGAGAATGCTAACTCTTAAGTAAAAACATTTTCTTTTCTTAATAGTACTGTATCTGTGTTGCACAGTTTTCTTTGCATGCTATTTTTGGGTGTAAATGGGGATTGCAAACAGGTGGTGTTTTTTATTTTTCTCCCCTCTTCTTTATTTCTTCTTGTGTAGTTTTGAGAAACATAGGCAATGTAATGATAAAAAAAGCCTGGTAAGTATGGTTAAGTGGGCATGACAGAGTTCAAATTAATGTGATTTTTTTTTCGTTCTTGCATGGGGAAATGACTGATTAAGGACCTTCATTTTAAGACAGAGAGCAAGTAAATGAATAATAATATAAGGCCTTTTTTAGCACTTGCAAATATGCACACTAAGAAGCATTTCTACAGCTGGTCTTCATGCCTCCATGGAGACAATCTGATAAAGAGAAACTGGAGACAGTCTGGTGTAAGGGGATTGGCTGAGGGAAAAGAAAAAAAGAACAGAGAAATTGACTAGGATATAATGTTCTCTGAAAACAATCAGGGGTATTCCCAGCTGTGACAGCTTTAAAGATAATACACCACCAGCTAGACTTGAAGTAAAGTTCTCTCAGTTTTTTTAAATGCAATGGGGATACTAATATAAACAGGTGCTTTGTTTTTTATTGCTCACCTTTCTTTTTCTTTGTTCAGTTTTGAGAAACATGGGCACTGCAATGAAAAAAATGAGGAAGGGAGGAGATTGGGGGGAGAGTGGAAGGGTCTGGTTAAGAGTATGACAAAAGAAAAAAATCAGTGTGATTTTTTCCCCATGCTTGCATAGGGAAACGACTGGGTAAAAACCATAGGCCTTATCCAGTAACAAGTTTACTGCAAAGCATGTAAATGAAAAATAATACTGAAAATTTTAAGGCTTTTTTATGATAAACAAGGTACCCTTAGTGGTTTTGTGTCTGGTCTGCATGTCACTAGAGGACAATCTGAAAAAAAGAGAAAAGGCTTGGAGAAAGTATTTACTGAAAACATTCAAGTATCTTCTCAACTGGGAGAGTTAAAATGATATACAAAATCAAACAGCACTTACTAATAGCAAAGGCTGTACCGTGTGTCTTAGCATGACTTACCTTTCTTTTTTGTTAACTTTAGTCTGTCTGTGTAGCTATCAATGTAGAACTTCTGTTCTTATAATGAAGAAAAAACGTCAGTATTTCAAAATGTACATAGTTTTGTGCATTATTAAGTTTGTAGGCTTTAGGAGGACATTTTTTTGGGGGGGTTGTTTGTTCTGTTTGAAGGCTTTCAAAACAAAAAGTTATGTAAGATGTGACATAAGAGCAAATGGATATGACATGAAACAACTGTATAACAGACCAATCTGCCGAACATTATATACAGGTAACATAAAAGTTGGAACAAGACATTTAGCATAACAGCAGCTATATATAAAAGGTGGTTATATTAACTATACAAAAAAATTATGCTTTATATAATGTCTTTCAGTATGAATGGTCTTACAGATAAAAATAAGAAAGAGTAGTGAACTGTGTTAAAAAAAAAGTAGAGTGCAAAAAGCTATGCTACAGGACACACACCTGGAAAGAACTGAACATGAATTTGATAAGAAAGGTTTTCAGGATGGTTATTCAGTGAAATATCTGGGACAACGGAAAAAAAGGAGTACTTAAACTAATTGCAAAAGGAGCTCCAATAGTGATAGAAGAGGAAAAAAAGATAATGGAAGATACATAATACTAAAGGGCTACTGGATAGGGAGGATGATTACACTGGCATGCATCTACATCCCCCCTAAAACTGCTATAATAGAGCTTTAAAACATTCTGGGAGAAAGAATCAGCTTTCAGCAAGGAATATTACTAATAGGTGGTGAATGGAATTTGGTTTCCAATGATGAAGATGTTTCTGGGGGCCTAGAAAGGAAAATATAACAAAGGAGGGCAGATTTTTGAAGAAAATGTATGAAAATGTTTGGCACGGAAGATGTGAATTCGGTAGTAGAAGTTCAGAGTAAATTTACATATTACTCACCAAGGTACAAAAACTGGGCTAGGTTAGATAGATTTTGTATCTCACAGGTACATGTGTGTTTAATTGAAAGGTCTTGAAACACAATTAATAATTAATAACAATAACTATTTGAGATCATGTGTCAATAAATAACTAAAATAAATACACAAGGTAATGAAATAAAAATGAGACACTGGCACTTTCCCACCTAGCAGCTGAAAAGAGAGGAATTTAAGGAAAGATAGATAGAATTATCTTTTGAAAATACAGCTAAATAATGGGATAAAATTAAAGAGGAGTTTAAAACTAGGTTGGAAATAAAAGAAAGGGGGATATGGTTAAACAGTAACAAGAATTATTTAGAGGGCTTGAAAAATATTATTTTGTTATATGTATTGCAAAATAGGGGGAATCTCTCAGAACAAGAAAAGAAGTAACTGCAGAATGCTAAACAGAAAATAAGGGATTACCTTGATAATATGCACAAGTTAAGAAAGACTGCTGTCAAGCAACTGTTTTTGATAACTCTAGAGCACAAAAACTTTTAGCACAACAACTCAGGCAACAGAAAGTGGAAAGGACAGTCACCAAGCTTAGGGAGCCTATAACAAGGAAGATAGATAGTAACAGACCCCACAGAAGTATTACAAATATTTCAGAAATTTTACGAAAATTTGTATAAAGCAGAGAAATATGGAAATCTAGAAAAGGTACAAATGGATGGAAGAATTAAATAGCCAAAGTTAGAGGCAGACAGGGTCAATTACTAACAGGATAGGAAGGGATGAGATAAAAATGGCTATGTATAACCAATTTACAGGAACGTCCACAGGAATAGATGGCATTCCTGTGGAAGTTTGAAAGTTAGGAGGGAAAAAATTGATAAAGATCTGGAAGGTTTTGTTTAACTGTATTTTAAAGGGAGGAGAAGTACCAGCATCCTGGAAGAAGGTGGTGGTAACGGTAATACCTAAAGAGGGTAAAGATCCATTGGTCCCAGCTTCATACAGGCCCATTTCAATACTAGACTACAAATATAAAATGTTTAGGTCTATAATGGCTATAAGAATGCCAAAATTGATACCAAAATTGACAGATATGGATCAGTGTGGTTTTGTGGAGGGAGGCAAACATTTGACAATATTAACAGAACACTGATGATCCACAGGGAAGCAGAACGTAAGAAAGTACCTCTTTTATTGGTGAGCCTTGATGCACAGAAAGCATTTGACAAAGAAGACTGGGACTTGAGCAGGGCAATGGAAACATTTGCTTTCCGTGATACAATTACAAGATTGATTAGAAGAACATAAGAGGGATCGGAAGCGCAAATTAAAGTGGGTGAGGTCCTCTCTAATAATTTATGCTTGAGTAGAGGAACCAGCCAGGGTTGTCCCCTTTCCCCTTTGTCATTTGCATTACATTTAGAACCACTGGCAAAGAAAATAAGGGACAAAGAAATTCAAGGATATAATTGTTATGGTAGTCAGGAAAAGCTGCCTTTATTTGCAGATGATATTATTTTATACATGACAAAACCAGAAAGGGACATTACAGTGTTGGGGAACATTTTCAGACAGTTTGAAATCTTCTCCAGATACAACATTAATGAAGCTAAAACAAAGGCAACAGCAGTAAATTATGTACCCACACACGAATTGTTCCAACAATATCCATATTTATGGAGACATGATAAAATGAAGTATTTAGGAGTATGGATTAGAAATTTCTCTGTGGTGGCAGCTAAACATATGTGGGAAGAGACTAAATGGAAGATAATACAAAAATTGAGAATCTGGAAGTTTTGTTATATGGATACTAAGATACAAGCCATTAAAATGTTTTTAGTCCCTTTAGTCCTATACACAGGTCAGGCATACTTTTATCAACCGGAGATGTTGTGGATAGCAATTAAGAAAGAGTTGAAGGATTTTATCTGGGAAGAGAAGACAGCAAGGGTCAAGTGGGATAAACTGATTCTACCAATAGAACAAGGCAGACTACGATTACCTAATCTGACGGGGTATTTTAGAGCAACACCGTTAAGGCTCTTGTACATAGCACAAACAGAAAACTATAATTCAAAGTGGAAAGGAATGATGCTGTCACAGGGAGGAAGCTCAAGAAATAAAGACAAATTGGGATTTTGGATGCAGACTCTGAGAACAGCTAAAATTCATATAGAGTATTATATTCATAAAATAGCAGGGGATATTCTAAGAACCAAACCAGCATGAGAATGGAGAAAGGATTTTGCTGATGGGGTTAACTGTAGTCAGTGATACAAATAATAGGCAAGAGGGGGTTGGAATTTATTGGAGAAAAATGGCAAAGGAACCAAGGAGCTTAGAAAGGACTGGGAAGAGAGAGATTGTGATTTGCTTATCCAAAGAGACAATGGGGGGGGGGTATATGTAGATCTCCCCAACACGCAACAAAGTCTAGAAGATTTAGGATCTTTGCCTGGAAGTGTTTACATAATATTTTTATACCCAAAGTAGAGAAAGAATTTTTCCTCCGGTACATAGCAAATAATGGAGGTGCGATGAGTAAGAAAGAGGTAGCTGGGAACATATTTTTTGGGAGTGTAGTGCGCTGGGTGACTTTATGGACTCCCTGCAAATCACTCTGTCGGACATGCTGGATTTTCAGATTGGACTGACTGGGGAGATGATTTTTTTGAGTTATGCTACAAAATTGGAATTACCTAGACATAGTAAAGTCTGGCTGAGTCTAATTATGGTGGCTGCCACAAAGTCTAAACCAACTTTACTAGAAGTAGTGAATATAGAAAAAGAGATAAAACTGGAACTGGGATCTTTAGAAAAGGGAAGGAACAAACTACATAGGAAAAAATGTGAATTGTGGGAATATATGCAGAGCAGGAAAAAGGTTTAAGAGGCAGGATTTGAATGAGCCAGATAATGCTTAACTGACAAAGACTGGATGGTTTATAAAAGTGTTGCATAATGTTTGCAACTACAGTTGTTTCAATGGTGTCTGTGATGTAAACTGTTTGCAACTAAAGTGGCATCATTTTGTAAGTTTTTCATTTATATAAATGTAAGACTGCCTTTGTCATGTGAAAATTTAATAAAGATGTTTGGAGAAAAAAAAGGTTAGGTCACTCGTGAGATTTAGAACTGATAACTACTTCATGTACAAAAATAATTCACATACACCACTACAGGCAGTCCCCGGGTTACGGACATCTGACATGCTGACAACCCATACACATGAATAGGCTGCCACAATGTCTGAAATAACATAAAAAAATTTAAATCATTAAAGTTGCCCCTGTGTGTGTGTGTGTGTGTGTGTGTGTGTGTGTGTGTGTGTGTGTGTGTGTGTGTGTGTGTGTGTGTTTGCGCCATAGCTCTAAACCTCTTCGAGCAAAAAATCTGGACAAAGCCATAAATAAAAGTGTGACGAATGCCCAAAAATAGGGACAATTTTAATAAATATTGCTCTTACAAACTTAGAAAGTTGATAGAATAACAGGTTTTGCATTAGCATAAATTTTCTGAATGGTATGAATTCTGAAACTGAAATGTCTGTCATTTTCTAACTTCAGTCTTTAATGATTTGCCACTACTTTTGCTAATCAACCACAATTTAATGAAAAACGCATTAAAAATATGAGACAAAAATCTGGACATTCTGCAAAAATCTGTACAATTAAGAGGTATGGTGTGTGTGTGTGTGTGTGTGTGTGTGTGTGTGTGTGTGTGTGTGTGTGTGTGTGTGTGTATATAAAAGTCCTCAAACACTGCATTTAATAACAAGCTTTGTTGATAGGAAGTAAGGAAGCATATCTACAATATACAGTACTAGGTTTACGATTTTTTTTTTGCTTGGAAATGTTTAAGTGTTTTATATGCAAAGAAAAGTAAAATAAATACTAAACTGAGGCAGACTAAGAAACGGATTTTGTCCTTAACCTGGGGACTGCCTGTAGTGTGCATACTTATTTTCAACAATGGTCAATTGTCCATGTGTGTGAATGTGTGTGGGGGGGGGGGGAGATGCAATCAATATACAGCCATTCAACCTTTTTATTTAGGTTAAAAACAAAAATATTACAGCAAAACAGTTTGGGAAGTACAGTATCAACGTGTAGGATCATTGTTGCTAGCTACCAAAGCCTAATGAGGTTTCCATTAGGCCATATCCCCCTACTAATAGTGCTACACACTGTAAATAATGCCAACGTTAATTTTTGTTTTCTTTTGTATGACTAAGAGAGCAAAGTAACATACTTTCCTCTCCACAAACTTCTTCTCATTATCGAGCAGTTCAACAAAAGAACAGAGATCTACTGTAACCCTGCACTGTCACAGGTGGCATACAAAATTTATCTTGCAGGCTTTTCTCTACTTCGTACTCAACACTTACGTTATTCTGCAATGAGCTGAACAGCAGTGCAACTGTAGATATTACATCATTTTTAGGAACTGTTACCATAGAGTGACAACAGCTAAACCTGTCACATGCCTCCAATTTTCTAACAGGCTGTAAACACAAGACACTGGACTTTCTACATGTTACAATGATACTGAAGGTAGCTTAGTTTGCATATGCTTTACCGATTTTTTTTTCAACCAAGGTTTAACAGAGAGCCCTTTAATGATGACAGCATGCCACTGGAATTTATATAATATGTCATATGTAAGTGGATAGGTTTAAAGCTGAGGAATTCAAAACTGTAAAATCGTGTGAGGTTTCAAGCAAAAGCACTGAAAAGAATACTTATTTTGATGGTCCTTTGCTTTAAGCACAGTTCCATCTGTACAGGAAAGAATCGCCCCTTATTACAAATGATCCTCATTCCTGCAAAGTTTTAAAATCTATCACTCTGCAAAGTTTTAAAGCACCATGTTACAAGGGAAATAATGTTTTTAAACAAAGTGACAATGAACAATTAAAAAAGATTAGCAACGATAATTACACTTGCAAAATTAATACCAGTCCTTCCATACAGAAGTTATGTGGAAAGCCTAGAAGGAAATATGGACAGAGGAATAGAGAAAATCATAAGGTTGTTGCTTCCATTCTACCTTGCAGAAATGCTAGTGTGTGTGTGTCTCAGTGTCATGTCCATTCTATAAGTGACTCCTGTTCCATGATTAGTTCTCGGTCTTGTGTTCAATGAATGCATGATATGCTTGGCTGCCCTGCAACCCTGAAAAGGATAAAGCATTTAATCAGAAAAAAAATGAATAAATGTTTTAAGTTTTTAGGGTTCCTATTACGAAATTGAAGAGGCTGAACATCAAATGGTTTTAACGTTGGAAATAACGTTCAACAATGTGCTTTTTGTGAGATTGCAGTACAGTGAAGATTGGAATATTTACCCTTTCCTCACTGTAGTGCAATCTTGGAGTTGGTATATATAATCAGCAGGGGGGGGGGCGCAGTCCCTCACAACAGCGACTTCAAGGTCTGGCATTTTTGGCCTTTAAGCCGCTCGATGTTCAATGTCTTTGGTGTTGTAATACAGACACAACTTTTTACGTCCCTGTAGAATACCAGACTTGTGCAAGTAATACCTTCAGGGAACGGCTTCGTTTAGCAACCAGACATTTACTGTTTCTACTTTTAACTGAAAAGCATCACATTTGCCATACAACCCTGAAGAGGAAAAAAATATCTCCCAGAAAGCAAATGAACACAGAGGATTATCAGCAGGTTTTCGATCCTAACAGACTTATGTGTTCCAGACATGAACAAGAAATTCACCTCAAGAGCAAAGCTCGAAAGGTGAATCTTGGCATTCATATCAAAACATATAATAGTAGGCTAGGATTGATGAACCAATCATAATTCTTTATAGTGCATGGAGCTTTATCTGTTCCATGTACTACTAATTAAAGTAAAACAGAAAAAAAATGTCAAGTCTCTTGCTAGCTATCAAAGCTATAAAGCAGTCATGGAACACTGTCAGAAAGGCAGGGTAACACAGTCCCTTTTGTTTGCACTCACCTTCCATGCATCTCAATTGTCCAGACTTCCGTACAATGTCTAGACTTTTGCTTCATACGTTTGGGTTGCTTCTCAAGTCCATAGTTTTTGGACAAATTAGCAAGGATTAACTTCATAACATAATGACACATTTAAGTTTCAGACTTTGTATCCTTCAGAAAATGCAAGAGAAAAACACATCTTGTTATTCTAGTAACTTTCTAAGTTTATACAGAAAGTTAGGGACACGTTATCAGAACAGACAGCAGGCAGAAACAAATCTTTTATTCTGCCGCTCTCATTGGTTGGTCAGTACTGGCAGATTTTACTGCCTTCAAAGATCGACCTTAACTTAAGCAGGGGATGCTTAACATTTGTTACGGTAGGGTCTTGCGCCACTCTAGCTGTTAATAAATTTGTCTTTTTCTGAATATCTGAGCGTAATCACCATGCTCCATCCACTACAAATGGTTTAGGTTTTTACAGCACTGTGGAATACTGGATACACGCAATTAAAACTTTCAGGGAATGGTTTTCTTCAACAAAAATGAAATCTATTTCCAGTGTTACATGAAAAGCATCACATATGCTCAGCTCTGTTCCAGAAAAATATCCATTACCACGGAATTCCTTGTATATAAAAATCTTTCTATTAATCTTAAAATGCTTGCTGCTTGAAGCCTTTTATACAGTTTCATGATTCCTTGGGGTGGCCATGTCTGAAAATTATCAAGTTCTGGGCTAATACCACAAAAAAATTTGTTAAATCAATTAAGTAAAGAAAATTTTTCATGCAGGATAACAAAAATGGAGATTGGTTAAGATGCATAATTATACAATGACTTCACTCATTTGCATTCAAAAATGAGCATATAAAAATAGAATAAAGTCCGGCCACTGAAGTACCAGCAAATGGCTAGACTTTCTGCTGAAATATGCTAAGGAGCAGAGCAAAACAGAAGAAAAATCAAGTACGTTCAGATTTTCTTTGCATTTCTGCACGGTCCCTTGTAAAATCTTGACAGCAATGGAGATTCTCTTCTCTCCACTGATTTTCTTGCACTGCACAAGCATGGGGACCCAAGTCCCATACGCATGCTCAGTACAGCACTAAAGAAGGAAAATCACAGAGGAACACTTCAGCACCCATATACAAAGACATTATTTAAGAAAGATAAGGTATTTTTTTCTTAAATAATGTCAGTGTATAATAGCAATACTCCACTCCTAGGCATGTATATCAGGATTTATCCACACTCAGTCATGTATTATTGCTTAATTATACAATGACTGGCCATTAATATTCAAAAACGAGCATGCTGGTAACCCCAACCAGCATTCCTGTTGTAAATCCGAAACTACACCAACAGAAAAAGGTCCGGTCGCCCAAACTTTTTTCCATTAGTAAATCTCATAATTGTTTTACTTTTCTTTCTTTTTTTAATAAAATAACAAAACGTAACACCTCGAATGAGGGAGACAGTGCAGACAAAAATAAACAGATAATCAGGTACGTTCTGCAAAATTACAGAAACTTACCTGATTTTCCTTTTATTTGGTCTGTCCCAGCTCTCCCGAATGTTAAAAGTCTCCCGTTTTTTTTTTTTTCATTTTCAATAAAAAGCAACCCAACCATCTTCCTTTCTCCGTTGCTTCCTTTGCACAGCACTGACGTACTGCATAAGCGTGGGAACACAAATACCATACACATGCGCAGCACATCAGATAAAGTGCCTGGATACCAGAAAAACACAGAAGGGCAGCATGGAAGCATTACACAAAGACATTATTTCAGAAAAGTAAGTATATATATATATATATTTTTTTTTAAATAATGTCATTGTATAACAGCAATAACCGACTTCGTGGTTGTGGTATATTGAAGTTTACTCACTGTTGGCTTTATTTAATCACTCGGGCTTCGCCCTCGTGATTAAACCACACCAACTGTGGGTAAATCTTCAATATACCACACCATCGTTGGTTACTGCTTAAATCTAAAACGCATTTAATTCTCCCTGTTTATTTAAAAATGACACACCTTTCTAATTTAGGAGAATGTTAGACATACCAGTATTCTAAACTAAGAGCACCAAACTGTAATAAAAGTAGAGTTCCGCACTTCACTTGGGAATCTTTTTGGAGGTTTACTGAGACTTGCTCACCTTAGAAGAAATGATACACCACAGTAATTTTTGCAGAATTTGCTAAGATTGCCTTTGTAGAAACTCAGTACTAGTGCAATTCAGTCTTCCTCCAAAAAAAAAAATTTTTTTTTTTCAAACGTGGAATTAAAGAAAAGAAACCACCACTCTCACATAAGAAAGGAACATTCACAGGAATAGATGGCATTCCTGTGGAAGTTTGAAAGTTAGGAGGGAAAAAATTGATAAAGATCTGGAAGGTTTTGTTTAACTGTATTTTAAGGGGAGGAGAAGTACCAGCATCCTGGAAGAAGGTGGTGGTAACGGTAATACCTAAAGAGGGTAAAGATCCATTGGTCCCAGCTTCATACAGGCCCATTTCAATACTAGACTACAAATATAAAATGTTTAGGTCTATAATGGCTATAAGAATGCCAAAAGTGATACCAAAATTGACAGATATGGATCAGTGTGGTTTTGTGGAGGGAGGCAAACATTTGACAATATTAACAGAACACTGATGATCCATAGGGAAGCAGAATGTAAGAAAGTACCTCTTTTATTGGTGAGCCTTGATGCACAGAAAGCATTTGACAAAGAAGACTGGGACTTCAGCAGGGCAATGGAAACATTTGCTTTCCGTGATACAATTACAAGATTGATTAGAAGAACGTAAGAGGGATCGGAAGCGCAAATTAAAGTGGGTGAGGTCCTCTCTGATAATTTCTGCTTGAGTAGAGGAACCAGCCAGGGTTGTCCCCTTTCCCCTTTGTCATTTGCATTACATTTAGAACCACTGGCAAAGAAAATAAGGGACAAAGAAATTCAAGGATATAATTGTTATGGTAGTCAGGAAAAGCTGCCTTTATTTGCAGATGATATTATTTTATACATGACAAAACCAGAAAGGGACATTACAGTGCTGGGGAACATTTTCAGACAGTTTCAAATCTTCTCCAGATACAACATTAATGAAGCTAAAACAAAGGCAATAGCAGTAAATTATGTACCCACACACGAATTGTTCCAACAATATCCATATTTATGGAGACATAATAAAATGAAGTATTGAGGAGTATGGGTTAGAAATTTCTCTGTGGTGGCAGCTAAACATATGTGGGAAGAGACTAAATGGAAGATAATACAAAAATTGAGAATCTGGAAGTTTTGTTAAATGGATACTAAGATACAAGCCATTAAAATGTTTTTAGTCCCTTTAGTCCTATACACAGGTCAGGCATACTTTTATCAACCGGAGATGTTGTGGATAGCAATTAAGAAAGAGTTGAAGGATTTTATCTAGGAAGAGAAGACAGCAAGGGTCAAGTGGGATAAATTGATTCTACCAATAGAACAAGGCAGACTAATCCTAATCTGACGGGGTATTTTAGAGCAACACCGTTAAGGCTCTTGTACATAGCACAAGCAGAAAACTATAATTCAAAGTGGAAAGGAATGATGCTGTCACAGGGAGGAAGCTCAAGAAATAAAGACAAATTGGGATTTTGGATGTAGACTCTGAGAACAGCTAAAAATCATATAGAGTATTATATTCATAAAATAGCAGGGGATATTCTAAGAACCAAACCAGCATGAGAATGGAGAAAAAGGATTTTGCTGATGGGGTTAACTGTAGTCAGTGATACAAATAATAGGCAAGAGGGGGTTGGAATTTATTGGAGAAAAATGGCAAAGGAACCAAGGAGCTTAGAAAGGATTGGGAAGAGAGAGATTGTGATTTGCTTATCCAAAGAGACAATGGGGGGGTGGGTATATGTAGATCTCCCAAACACACAACAAAGTCTAGAAGATTTAGGATCTTTGCATGGAAGTGTTTACATAATATTTTTATACCCAAAGTAGAGAAAGAATTTTTCCTCCGGTACATAGCAAATAATGGAGGTGTGATGAGTAAGAAAGAGGTAGCTGGGAACATATTTTTTGGGAGTGTAGTGCGCTGGGTGACTTTATGGACTCCCTGCAAATCACTCTGTCGGAGATGCTGGATTTTCAGATTGGACTGACTGAGGAGATGATTTTTTTGAGTTATGCTACAAAATTGGAATTACCTAGACATAGTAAAGTCTGGCTGAGTCTAATTATGGTGGCTGCCACAAAGTCTAAACCAACTTTACTAGAAGTAGTGAATATAAAAACAAGAGATAAAACTGGAACTGGGATCTTTAGAAAAGGGAAGGAACAAACTACATAGGAAAAAATAGGAATTGTGGGAATATATGCAGAGCAGGAAAAAGGTTTAAGAGGCAGGATTTGAATGAGCCAGATAATGCTTAACTGACAAAGACTGGATGGTTTATAAAAGTGTTGCATAATGTTTGCAACTACGGTTGTTTCAATGGTGTCTGTGATGTAAACTGTTTGCAACTAAAGTGGCATCATTTTGTAAGTTTTTCATTAATATAAATGTAAGACTGCCTTTGTCATGTGAAAATTTAATAAAGATGTTTGGAGAAAAAACAGGTTAGGTCACTCGTGAGATTTAGAAGTGATAACTACTTAATGTACAAAAATAATTCACATACACCACTACAGGCAGTCCCCGGGTTACGGACATCTGACATGCTGACAACCCAAACACATGAATGGGCTGCCACAATGTCTGAAATAACATAAAAAAAATTAAAATCATTAAAGTTGCCCCTGTGTGTGTGTGTGTGTATGTGTGTGTGTGCGCGTGTGTGTGTTTGCGCCATAGCTCTAAACCTCTTCGAGCAAGAAATCTGGACAAAGCCATAAATAAAAGTGGGACGAATGCCCAAAAATAGGGACAATTTTAATAAATATTGCTCTTACAAACTTAGAAAGTTGATAGAATAACAGGTTTTGCATTAGCATGAATTTTCTGAATGGTATGAATTCTGAAAATGAAATGTCTGTCATTTTCTAACTTCAGTCTTTAATGACTTGCCACTACTTTTGCTAATCAACCACAATTTTATGAAAAACGCATCAAAAATATGAGGCAAAAATCTGGACATTCTGCGAAAATCTGTACAATTAAGAGGTATGGTGTGTGTGTGTGTGTGTGTGTGTGTGTGTGTGTGTGTGTGTGTGTGTGTGTGTGTGTGTGTGTGTGTGTGTGTGTGTGTGTGTGTGTGTGTGTGTATATAAAAGTCCTCAAACACTGCATTTAATAACAAGCTTTGTTGATAGGAAGTAAGGAAGCATAGCTACAATATACAGTACTAGGTTTACGATTTTTTTTTTGCTTGGAAATGTTTAAGTGTTTTATATGCAAAGAAAAGTAAAATAAATACTAAACTGAGGCAGACTAAGAAACGGATTTTGTCCTTAACCTGGGGACTGCTTGTAGTGTGCATACTTATTTTCAACAATGGTCAATTGTCCATGTGTGTGAATGTGTGTGTGGGGGGGGGGATGCAATCAATATACAGCCATTCAACCTTTTTATTTAGGTTAAAAACAAAAATATTACAGCAAAACAGTTTGGGAAGTACAGTATCAACGTGTAGGATCATTGTTGCTAGCTGCCAAAGCCTAATGAGGTTTCCATTAGGCCATATCCCCCTACTAATAGTGCTACATACTGTAAATAATGCCAACGTTAATTTTTGTTTTCTTTTGTATGACTAAGAGAGCACAGTAACATACTTTCCTCTCCACAAACTTCTTCTCATTATCGAGCAGTTCAACAACAGAACAGAGATCTACTGTAACCCTGCACTGTCACAGGTGGCATACAAAATTTATCTTGCAGGCTTTTCTCTACTTCGTACTCAACACTTACGTTATTCTGCAATGAGCTGAACAGCAGTGCAACTGTAGATATTACATCATTTTTAGGAACTGTTACCATAGAGTGACAACAGCTAAACCTGTCACATGCCTCCAATTTTCTAACAGGCTGTAAACACAAGACACTGGACTTTCTACATGTTACAATGATACTGAAGGTAGCTTAGTTTGCATATGCTTTACCGACTTTTTTTTCAACCAAGGTTTAACAGAGAGCCCTTTAATGATGACAGCATGCCACTGGAATTTATATAATATGTCATATGTAAGTGGATAGGTTTAAAGCTGAGGAATGCAAAACTGTAAAATCGTGTGAGGTTTCAAGCAAAAGCACTGAAAAGAATACTTATTGTGATGGTCCTTTGCTTTAAGCACAGTTCCATCTGTACAGGAAAGAATCGCCCCTTATTACAAATGATCCTCAATCCTGCAAAGTTTTAAAATCTATCACTCTGCCAAGTTTTAAAGCACCACGTTACAAGGGAAATAATGTTTTTAAACAAAGTGACAATGAACAATTAAAAAAGATTAGCAACGATAATTACACTTGCAAAATTAATACCAGTCCTTCCATACAGAAGTTATGTGGAAAGCCTAGAAGGAAATACGGACAGAGGAATAGAGAAAATCATAAGGTTGTTGCTTCCATTCTACCTTGCAGAAATGCTAGTGTGTGTGTGTCTCAGTGTCATGTCCATTCTATAAGTGACTCCTGTTCCATGATTAGTTCTCTGTCTTGTGTTCAATGAATGCATGATATGCTTGGCTGCCCTGCAACCCTGAAAAGGATAAAGCATTTAATCAGAAAAAAAATGAATAAATGTTTTAAGTTTTTAGGGTTCCTATTAAGAAATTGAAGAGGCTGAACATCAAATGGTTTTAACGTTGGAAATAACGTTCAACAATGTGCTTTTTGTGAGATTGCAGTACAGTGAAGATTGGAATATTTACCCTTTCCTCACTGTAGTGCAATCTCGGAGTTGGTATACATAATCAGCAGGGGTGTGTGTGTGGGGGGGGGTGCAGCCCCTCACAACAGCGACTTCAAGGTCTGGCATTTTTGGCCTTTAAGCCGCTCGATGTTCAATGTCTTTGGTGTTGTAATACAGACACCACTTTTTACGTCCCTGTAGAATACCAGACTTGTGCAAGTAATACCTTCAGGGAACGGCTTCGTTTAGCAACCAGACATTTACTGTTTCTACTTTTAACTGAAAAGCATCACATTTGCCATACAACCCTGAAGAGGAAAAAAATATCTCCCAGAAAACAAATGAACACAGAGGATTATCAGCAGGTCTTCGATCCTAACAGACTTATATGTGTTCCAGGCATGAACAAGAAATTCACCTCAAGAGCAAAGCTCGAAAGGTGAATCTTGGCATTCATATCAAAACATATAATAGTAGGCTAGGATTGATGAACCAATCATAATTCTTTATAGTGCATGGAGCTTTATCTGTTCCATGTACTACTAATTAAAGTAAAACAGAAAAAAATGTCAAGTCTCTTGCTAGCTATCAAAGCTATAAAGCAGTCATGGAACACTGTCAGAAAGGCAGGGTAACACAGTCCCTTTTGTTTGCACTCACCTTCCATGCATCTCAATTGTCCAGACTTCCGTACAATGTCTAAACTTTTGCTTCATACGTTTGGTTTGCTTCTCAAGTCCATAGTTTTTGGACAAATTAGCAAGGATTAACTTCATAACATAATGACACATTTAAGTTTCAGACTTTGTATCCTTCAGAAAATGCAAGAGAAAAACACATCCTGTTATTCTAGTAACTTTCTAAGTTTATACAGAAAGTTAGGGACACGTTATCAGAACAGACAGCAGGCAGAAACAAATCTTTTATTCTGCCGCTCTCATTTGTTGGCCAGTACTGGCAGATTTTACTGCCTTCAAAGATCGACCTTAACTTAAGCATGGGATGCTTAACATTTGTTACGGTAGGGTCTTGCGCCACTCTAGCTGTTAATAAATTTGTCTTTTTCTGAATATCTGAGTGTAATCACCATGCTCCATCCACTACAAATGGTTTAGGTTTTTACAGCACTGTGGAATACTGGATACACGCAATTAAAACTTTCAGGGAACGTTTTTCTTCAACAAAAATGAAATCTATTTCCAGTGTTACATGAAAAGCATCACATATGCTCAGCTCTGTTCCAGAAAAATATCCATTACCACGGAATTCCTTGTATATAAAAATCTTTCTAATTAATCTTAAAATGCTTGCTGTTTGAAGCCTTTTATACAGTTTCATGATTCCTTGGGGTGGCCATGTCTGAAAATTATCAAGTTCTGGGCTAATACCACAAAAAAATTTGTTAAATCAATTAAGTAAAGAAAATTTTTCATGCAGGATAACAAAAATGGAGATTGGTTAAGATGCATAATTATACAATGACTTCACTCATTTGCATTCAAAAATGAGCATATAAAAATAGAATAAAGTCCGGCCACTGAAGTATCAGCAAATGGCTAGACTTTCTGCTGAAATATGCTAAGGAGCAGAGCAAAACAGAAGAAAAATTAAGTACATTCAGATTTTCTTTGCATTTCTGCACGGTCCCTTGTAAAATCTTGACAGCAATGGAGATTCTCTTCTCTCCACTGATTTTCTTGCACTGCACAAGCATGGGGACCCAAGTCCCATACGCATGCTCAGTACAGCACTAAAGAAGGAAAATCACAGAGGAACACTTCAGCACCCTTATACAAAGACATTATTTAAGAAAGATAAGGTATTTTTTTCTTAAATAATGTCAGTGTATAATAGCAATACTCCACTCCTAGGCATGTATATCAGGATTTATCCACACTCAGTCATGTATTATTGCTTAATTATACAATGACTGGCCATTAATATTCAAAAACGAGCATGCTGGTAACCCCAACCAGCATTCCTGTTGTAAATCCGAAACTATACCAACAGAAAAAGGTCCGGTCGCCCAAACTTTTTTCCCTTAGTAAATCTCATAATTGTTTTACTTTTCTTTCTTTATTTAATAAAATAACAAAACGTAACACCTCGAATGAGGGAGACAGTGCAGACAAAAATAAACAGATAATCAGGTACGTTCTGCAAAATTACAGAAACTTACCTGATTTTCCTTTTATTTGGTCTCTCCCAGCTCTTCCGAATGTTAAAAGTCGCCCGTTTTTTTTTTTTTCATTTTCAATAAAAAGCAACCCAACCATCTTCCTTTCTCCGTTGCTTCCTTTGCACAGCACTGACGTACTGCATAAGCGTGGGAACACAAGTACCATACACATGCGCAGCACATCAGATAAAGTGCCAGGATACCAGAAAAACACAGAAGGGCAGCATGGAATCATTACACAAAGACATTATTTCAGAAAAGTAAGTATATATATATATATTTTTTTTTAAATAATGTCATTGTATAACAGCAATAACCGACTTCGTGGTTGTGGTATATTGAAGTTTACCCACTGTTGGCTTTATTTAATCACTCGGGCTTCGCCCTCATGATTAAACCACACCAACTGTGGGTAAATCTTCAATATACCACACCATCGTTGGTTACTGCTTAAATCTAAAACGCATTTAATTCTCCCTGTTTATTTAAAAATGACACACCTTTCTAATTTAGGAGAATGTTAGACATACCAGTATTCTAAACTAAGAGTACCAAACTGTAATAAAAGTAGAGTTCCGCACTTCACTTGGGAATCTTTTTGGAGGTTTACTGAGACTTGCTCACCTTAGAAGAAATGATACACCACAGTAATTTTTGCAGAATTTGCTAAGATTGCCTTTGTAGAAACTCAGTACTAGTGCAATTCAGTCTTCCTCCAAAAAAAATTTTTTTTTTTTTCAAACGTGGAATTAAGAAAAGAAACCACCACTCTCACATAAGAAAGGAACATTCACAGGAATAGATGGCATTCCTGTGGAAGTTTGAAATTTAGGAGGGAAAAAATTGATAAAGATCTGGAAGGTTTTGTTTAACTGTATTTTAAGAGGAGGAGAAGTACCAGCATCCTGGAAGAAGGTGGTGGTAATGGTAATACCTAAAGAGGGTAAAGATCCATTGGTCCCAGCTTCATACAGGCCCATTTCAATACTAGACTACAAATATGAAATGTTTAAGTCTATAATGGCTATAAGAATGCCAAAAGTGATACCAAAATTGACAGATATGGATCAATGTGGTTTTGTGGTGGGAGGCAAACATTTGACAATATTAACAGAACACTGATGATCCATAGGGAAGCAGAATGTAAGAAAGTACCTCTTTTATTGGTGAGCCTTGATGCACAGAAAGCATTTGACAAAGAAGACTGGGACTTCAGCAGGGCAATGGAAACATTTGCTTTCCGTGATACAATTACAAGATTGATTAGAAGAACGTAAGAGGGATCGGAAGTGCAAATTAAAGTGGGTGAGGTCCTCTCTGATAATTTCTGCTTGAGTAGAGGAACCAGCCAGGGTTGTCCCCTTTCCCCTTTGTCATTTGCATTACATTTAGAACCACTGGCAAAGAAAATAAGGGACAAAGAAATTCAAGGATATAATTGTTATGGTAGTCAAGAAAAGCTGCCTTTATTTGCAGATGATATTATTTTATACATGACAAAACCAGAAAGGGACATTACAGTGCTGGGGAACATTTTCAGACAGTTTCATATCTTCTCCAGATACAACATTAATGAAGCTAAAACAAAGGCAATAGCAGTAAATTATGTACCCACACACGAATTGTTCCAACAATATCCATATTTATGGAGACATAATAAAATGAAGTATTTAGGAGTATGGGTTAGAAATTTCTCTGTGGTGGCAGCTAAACATATGTGGGAAGAGACTAAATGGAAGATAATACAAAAATTGAAAATCTGGAAGTTTTGTTAAATGGATACTGAGATACAAGCCATTAAAATGTTTTTAGTCCCTTTAGTCCTATACACAGGTCAGGCATACTTTTATCAACCGGAGATGTTGTGGATAGCAATTAAGAAAGAGTTGAAGGATTTTATCTGGGAAGAGAAGACAGCAAGGGTCAAGTGGGATAAACTGATTCTACCAATAGAACAAGGCAGACTACGATTACCTAATCTGACGGGGTATTTTAGAGCAACACCGTTAAGGCTCTTGTACATAGCACAAGCAGAAAACTATAATTCAAAGTGGAAAGGAATGATGCTGTCACAGGGAGGAAGCTCAAGAAATAAAGACAAATTGGGATTTTGAATGCAGACTCTGAGAACAGCTAAAAATCATATGGAGTATTATATTCATAAAATAGCAGGGGATATTCTAAGAACCAAACCAGCATGAGAATGGAGAAAAAGGATTTTGCTGATGGGGTTAACTGTAGTCAGTGATACAAATAATAGGCAAGAGGGGGTTGGAATTTATTGGAGAAAAATGGCAAAGGAACCAAGGAGCTTAGAAAGGATTGGGAAGAGAGAGATTGTGATTTGCTTATCCAAAGAGACAATGGGGGGGGGGGTATATGTAGATCTCCCAAACACACAACAAAGTCTAGAAGATTTAGGATCTTTGCCTGGAAGTGTTTACATAAACATTTTTATACCCAAAGCAGAGAAAGAATTTTTCCTCCGGTACATAGCAAATAATGGAGGTGCGATGAGTAAGAAAGAGGTAGCTGGGAACATATTTTTTGGGAGTGTAGTGCGCTGGGTGACTTAATGGACTCCCTGCAAATCAGTCTGTCGGAGATGCTGGATGTTCAGATTGGACTGACTGGGGAGAAGATTTTTTTGAGTTATGCTACAAAATTGGAATTACCTAGACATAGTAAAGTCTGGCTGAGTCTAATTATGGTGGCTGCCAAAAAGTCTAAACCAACTTTACTAGAAGTAGTGAATATAGAAACAGAGATAAAACTGGAACTGGGATCTTTAGAAAAGGGAAGGAACAAACTACATAGGAAAAAATGGGAATTGTGGGAATATATGCAAAGCAGAAAAAAGGTTTAAGAGGCAAGATTTGAATGAGCCAGATAATGCTTAACTGACAAAGACTGGATGGTTTATAAAAGTGTTGCATAATGTTTGCAACTACAGTTGTTTCAATGGTGTATGTGATGTAAACTGTTTGCAACTAAAGTGGCATCATTTTGTAAGTTTTTCATTAATATAAATGTAAGACTGCCTTTGTCATGTGAAAATTTAATAAAGATGTTTGGAGAAAAAAAAGGTTAGGTCACTCGTGAGCTCTCTCAACATAGGACTGGCAAGACCAGTCAGGAGGAGAAGGTTACCACACACACTATAGAAGGTTACCACACACACTATAGACCCAGTCTCACATAGTACCATCACAACCTCAAATCATACACATAAACACACAAAGACATACTCGGAGGCTCTGATCAAAAATCTACCAAAACAGCAGAGGCCACCAAAGCAGACACCCAAACAACCACCACCTCAGAACACATCACCTGCAACACATAGACCTCACAGTCAGAGTGTCAAACAGTCACAGCCCTTAAGGCCAAACAAAATGCCAGACACACTAGTCATTGGTGACTCCATAGTCAGACACACTGACGTCCCGCTCACCAGACTGAGTAAGGAGAAGGTCACAGTAAGCTGCCTGTCGGGCGCTAGAATCCGCCACATAACGCAAGCACTCAGGTCTCTCAACAGCAGGTACAAATACGACTCAGTCATTGTCCACGCTGGTGTAAACGACCTGAGACGTACCTCCTTGGACTACATGAAAAGAGACATCGAGGAGCTCTCTGATTATGTAGCCCAGGCAGGTATGACCCTGACCTTGAGCAGTATCCTACCTTCACCAAGAATGATGCCACAATACAGAGATAAGATGATCAGCTTTAACAATTGGCTTAAACACTGGTGTCATTCAAAGGGGATCCAGTGTCTGTCTGCCTGGGATGACATGCTGGACAAGCCACACTGCTTCGAAAGGGACGGCTTACACCTGTCACCCCTGGGATTCCGGATATTGGCAAAGGCTCTTGCCACCCCCATAGTGCCTTTTTTAGGCAAGGCTCAAATTCTAAACCTACCACCCTAGAACAGAAAAAAGGAAATAAACTAAGGGTAATGCTGCTCAATGCCAGAAGTCTGAATCTCAAAATGCACGCACTCGAGGCCCTTCTCAGTATGGAGAACATCGATGTCTGTGCTGTGACAGAAACCTGGTTCATGGCTCCTGAGAGCACCCCAGCACTATCAGGTTTTACCTCATATCATGCGTTCCGGCCCCAAAATCCGGACAATACCAAGAAAGGAGGGGTGTATCCATATTCATCAAGGACTCCCACACCTCAAGACTGGTTGCAACGCACGATGCATCGGAGACCATCCAGGTGCAATTAACCATAGGCAAGACTGCTCTGCAAATTGTAGCATGTTACAGGCCACCCTCACAAACTCAGGAACCTCACATGGCCTTCCTGAAAACACTAGAGGGGATAAATGTATCACCAAACACCATCATATTAGGTGACTTCAACTACCCTAATATAGACTGGGAACACTACTCAAGCCCAAACACCCTAGCCCAAAAGTTCCTGGAATTCATAAACTCAAATGCCATGGAACAACTAGTTACCATCCCCACAAGAGGAGATAACATACTTGACCTCATCATCACGAACATGGGAGCACAATGTTCAACACCGGAAGTATACCCCTCACTGGTGAGATCAGATCACAAACTAATCTCGCTGGAGGTCCTCATCCCACCCCCACCTGAAATAAAAAAGACCACAGTAAAGAACTTCTCGAAAGCGGACTTCACACTTCTAAAGACTAGTGTGGTCTCCTTTAAGGCCCCCGAGCCGGCGGAAAACAGTACACATGCCGCTGAATCACTTACAAATGCCTTCCACCAGCACCTGCAGGACTGCATGGATAAGGCAATCCCAAGCAAAAAGTACAGTTTTGTACCTACCATAAATGTAGATGTTCGAGGATTCCATTGCTGCAGTCCTGACTATAGGGTATAGTCCGCGTCCCAGTCGGCCCGAATACCAGAGTATAAGGCTGACGTCGGTCAGGGCGCATTAGACTGACGTCAGTACGTCAGGGTACTAATGCGCATGACCGACGTCATATCCTCAGTCTTTTCTTGCCCCAGATGTCAGAAGATCCCAAAAAGACAAGCCCCAAAAAACCTGCACCAAAAACATGTACAATATATACAACAATATATACAAAAATATAAGCATGTAAACTCACCTACACAACCACCCCTAAATACAGAGGGGAAGGAGGGAGGGTAAATTGGACTGCAGCAATGGAATCCTCGAACATCTACATTTATGGTAGGTACAAAACTGTACTATGTTCTTCGTCTTCCATTGCTGCAGTCCTGACTATTGGGTAGAATCCCAAAGCAGAGGTAAGGGAGGCTGGCAAATTATAAAGAAGTAGGAGCTGACAACATGCCTTGCAAAACAGCTGTGGCAAAACCAGCCCTAGACTTAGAGTAGATAGGAAGGTGATAATGCTTAGAGAAAGTATGCACTGAACTCCAAGTAGCTGCTTCCAAAATATCTTTAGTTGCCACCCCCCTTAGAAATGCTGTTGAAGTGGCAGTAGCCCTAGTGGAATGAGGCCTAATCCCAGCTGGAATCTCCTTGCCATGATGGGAATAACAAAATGCAATGCAAAAGCCAATCCACCTAGAAATAGTTTGTTTTGACACAGGCTTGCCCTGAGAACTCAAAGCAAAAGAAACAAACAACTGCTGAGACTGCCTAAAATCCTTAGTCCTGCTTAAATAATAACGCAATTGCCTGTGTACATCTAAAGTGTGCAAAATCTTTTCCCCTTTATTTTGAGGTTCTGCAAAAACGTAGGCAAATGAATAGTTTGGTTTAAAGCCACACTAGAAACCACCTTAGGCATAAAAGAAGGATTAGTACGTAATGATACCCTATCCTTATGGAAAATCAAAAGGGCTCTACTGCCATAAGGGCCTGCAACTCAGACACCCTTCTTGCAGAAGTAATAGCCAGCAGAAAAGCAGTCTTCCATGACAAGTATTTCAATTCAGCAGTAGCTGCAGGCTCAAAAGGTTGTAGAGTAAGTTTTTCCAACACAAAATTGAGATCCCAAGCAGGAGTAGGAGCTCTACGGGGGTCTTATATTCTTTGCCCCTCTAAGAAACTGCTTGAACAAAGGATGCGAAAACAAAGGTGGGTCACAATCATAGTGAGCTGAAATTGCTGCAGCATGAATCTTTATGGAAGAGAAGGACAAACCTTTGTCCAACAATTCAGTAAGATATTGAAGAGCCACACTCAAATTAGGCTCAGAAATCTCCAAATGCCTTGCTGTACTCCAAAATAAAAATCTCTTCCATTTGTCTGCATACACTTTCCTTGTACTAGGTCTTCTAGCTTCCATAATCACATTTAAAACTTGTTGAGGAAGTTGAGACCTGCCGTGTTTCAACACAGAATATGCCAAGCTGTTAGATGAAGAGAGTGTAGCTTGACATTGAGCAGATGACCGTCCTTCTGAGATAACAGATGAGGAATCAGAGGTAAAGGCCATGGAGGCTTCTTTACCAGACTCCGCAGTAGAGGGTACCAGTGTTGCCGAGGCCAATCTGGAGCTATCAAAATCATCCTTGGCCTGTCTTGTCTGACCTTTAACAGTACCTTTGGAAGAAGAGGTAGAGGTGGAAAGGCATACACATGAAGGTTTTTCCAACTGAAAGACAGAGCATCCACTTTCCAAGCCGTGTGATGAAACCCCTTTGTGCAATACTTTGGCAGCTGGTGGTTTAGTGGAGAAGCGAACAGATCTATGTCTGGAGTTCCCCATGACACTGTCAGTTTCTGAAATACATGAAGATCCAGTTTCCACTGTGGGGATCCATGATTTGTCTGCTTAACACATCTGCTAAGGAGTTCTGTGCTCCTGGCAGAAACCTTGCCTGAAGAGTTAGTTGCAGGCTTAGCGCAGTCTCCCATAAAATCATTGCTTGCCTGCACAGAGGATAAGAATGTGTTCCCCCTTGCTTGTTGATGTACCACATGACAGTTGTGTTGTCTGTTAGAATCAACACCTGCCCTGGAAGAAGTAACTCCTTGAAAGCCAGTAATGCAAACTGGACTGCTAACATCTCTTTCATGTTGATATGTAGATGCTGTAGTCTGGCAGGCCACTTGTCTTGTATCCACTTTCCATTTAGATGAGCTCCCAAGCAATGTCCGAGGCATCTGTCGTCAAGATCTGACTTGCCTCTGGCCGGGTCACAGAGAGTCCCTTGTTTAGGTGACATTCCTGAGCCCACCACAAGAATTCTTTTGAAGGCAAGGTATTATTTGTATGACAGTGTCCAAATCCTGGCAGTGCTATGTCCCTATATTTTTTTGAGATACCATTGTAACTTCCTCATATGCAGTTTGGCATTGGGAAGCACCAGAATACAAGATGCCATGAACCCTAATGCTTGAAGGACTGACCTTGCAGTCAGCACGGACTGATGAGATAGTTGATGGAAGTAAAGTGACAGACTCTTTTGTTTGTCCGGGGTTAAAAAGGCCATCTGGGCTGCTGTATTCAGTCTCACACCCAGAAAGCACATGTCTTGAGAGGGTACTAGACTGGACTTTATTTCGTTCACAGAATACCCTAGGCATCTTAGCACTGCGATAACATATTCCAGGTGCTGTAGAAGAACTTCCCTGTCTTGAGCCAGAATCAGGCAGTCGTCCAAGTAAGGATAGATTTGAATTCCTTGAAGCCTGAAGTAAGCTATCACTGGAGCCAGAACCTTTGTGAACACTCTGCGCCCAGTAGATAAGCCAAAGGGCAATGCAGAGAACTGATAATGAGAATTTCCAGTTCAAAACCTCAGATATTTCCTGCAACTTAGCCTTATAGGCACATGAAGGTAAGCTTCTTTGAGATCTAAAGTTACCATCCAGTGATTTTTGCCCAGCAGAGGTAAAAGCTGTTGTAACGTCAACATCTTGAACTTGGGAATGTCCAGATAAGTGTTGAGGATAGATAAATCCAAAATTGGTCTCCACGTGTTTCCCTTCTTTGGTACAAGGAACAGGCGAGAATAAAATCCTAGGCCCCTTTCTGATACAGGGACTGGCTGGATGGCCCCTATGTGAAGTAACTGTAAAACTTGCTTGTGAGCCTCTTTTCTTTGTTGAGGAGGAACGTCTGGCATGCCTTTGAAAGGGGGCATTGTATGGAAATAAAATCTGTAACCGTGGTGAATGATATCCAACACCCATTTGTCTTGAGTAATTAAATCCCAGTTTTCTTTGAAAAGAGACAGTCTTCCTCCCAAAGGAGCTGCCAAACGTGAATCTGCTGGCAGCTGAAAAGACAGGTCATTGGGTCTGTTTACGAAAGGACTGACCCCTGCCCTCACCAGAAGTCTGAGCAGGTGAACCCCCTGTTCTAGGCCTAAAAGAACCTTGAGCCCTGCCCCTAGCACGTCTAGACCTACCCCTAGACTGAGAATCATAAGCAGGATATGTCCACCCCTTAGCAGGCCAATTTCTACTAAACTTCGGTGGCTGCACCTGCAAAAAATCTTTAACAGTTTGCATAGACTTAGCTTTGTCCTCCATTTTCTTTAAAACTGCTTCCACAGGCGAACCAAACAACACATCAGACTGTAAAGGAGCATCCAAAATCCTTGTCTTAACATGCTCAGCTAAATTCTGATCCTTCAACCAGGCATGCCTGCGAAGAACAGAACTGGTAGCAGCCACCCTCGAGGAGGCCTGTACAGCATCAAAACCACATTGCAAAGAATGCTTACCCACTTGTTCAGACACATGAACCAAATCCAGCAACTCTTTACACTCAATACCTTCCGCCAAAGCATCCACCTTAGATTTCAATTGTGAAAGGAGATAATTCTGATATTTTAGCATGTGAAACTGACAATTCAAAGCTCTCATGGCTAGAGTGGAAGAAGTATACACTTTCTTTCCCCACCTATCCAAAGCCCTTGCCTCTTTATCAGTGGGAACAGAATTTTTAACCACAGAAGCCTTTACACCCTTAGGCCCTTGAGAAATAGTTTCTGGGTCCGCCCTAGGACTCAAACAAATATTTATGAGCTTCGGGCACCCTATAATACCTATCAGGCTTAACAGGAGCAGGAGGCAAAGAGTCAGGGTTCAGGACAGCCTCTGCAAAAAAATCTTCCACCACATTCAACACAGGAGGAATAGCTAAAGGCCTATGCTGGGGTAAAACAAGAACTCCCTAAGCCTTTTCCTGGAGTCAGAGTAATCCTGGCCTTCCCATTTAAAGTGCTCCCTCATGGAATGCAAAGTCTCTGAAAATGAGAAATCCTCAGGTGGAGAAGCTGTAGGGGTGGAATCATCCACATCAGAATCAGAATAAGTAGGATACTCCTGCATATCTTCCACAGAAGATTCTGAAGCCTCTGAACACTGTTCAAAACTATCAAACTCCGGTTCCACCCTAGGCCTCTTATCAGGCGGGGGCATAGAACCCCTAATCATAGTAATCAAATCTTCTGCCATTTTAAGCATATGTTTCTTAGGAACAGAACCCGAAATGCTAGGAGAAGCCCCCACTGAAGCTGAAGTAGGCCTACCTCTCAAAGAAGTTTTGGCAACAGAAGGAGAGGCCCTAACTACCTTGGGAAGAGAGGGAAGAACAGTCACCTGAGAAGCCCCCTCAGCCTGGCCTACCTCCTGAGAAGGCACATCCTGTAAGAGTAAAGTTTCTGCCTGGGACTCTATGGAAACTCCTGGCAAAACCTCCGGCTCCACTGAGCCCTCTAAAGAACCGACGTCCGGGACTGCCGGTTCCTCAACCCTAGGCTTCACTGTTTTATCCTTGCGCTTCTTGGAGGAAGCGGGCGTCGGAGCATCCGACGGCATTTTATAATTGCAACGCTTCCCAAACACTAACCTGGCACAGTCTAACCTCCTCTTAATAGTGCGTTTGTTAAACCTAGCACAAGAGCGGCAACCAACAACGTCGTGCTCAGGCCCTAAACAAGGTATACACAAGGTATGATAATCCCTATGAGGTATCTGTTTCCCACAAGAAATACAGTTATTCACTTTTTCTGACATCCGGTAAAATACTGAGGCAAGAAAAAACCAAAATGTTCCCCAACGGGGTACTTAGCCAACTCTGTTTCGGTCTGAAACTCCGGTTTCGGAAATATTTCAGTACGCCAACCTGCACTCGCAAAACTGCTTCTGCATCGGACCATGCGGCAAAAAAGACTGGGGATATGACGTCGGTCATGCGCATTAGTACCCTGACGTACTGACGTCAGTCTAATGCGCCCTGACCGACGTCAGCCTTATACTCTGGTATTCGGGCCGACTGGGACGCGGACTATACCCTATAGTCAGGACTGCAGCAATGGAAGACGAAGAACATCAAAGACTCTCTGTACCAAAGGCAAGCGTCCAGTCTGGTGGACCCCAGCCATAAACAAACTCTACAACAAAAGGAGGAAGCTACTACAAGATAGAGCAAAATCCTTAAAAGGTAAGACACCCTTGATCACTATAAGTAAAAAACTAAGAGCTCTCATAAAATCATCCAAAGCAAATTTTGAGAGAAAAATAGCTAAAGACTCAAAAGACAATCATAAGGCCTTCTTTAGCTATGTTAGAAACCTGGGAGGAAACTCCCAGATATGCTCAGAACTAGTTCAAAATGATGTGAAGATTACTGATCCTACGGACATTGCCAACATACTGGCTGACAGGTTCAGTGCAAACTTCTCCTCCCTCCCCAAAAGGAGAGATATCTATACCAAATGATTGCAGCCCCCCAAACATCTCCAATGCCCAAGTGAGAACTGATCTCTCCAAAGCAAATAACACAGCATCCATGGGACCTGATGGTGTCCCCGGCTGTGTGCTCCACGAACTCAATGAGGAATTAAACCCACAGCTAGGACAGCTGTTTAATCAGAGCCTTACCTCTGGATACGCACTCCAGGAGTGGCGCACTGCAACTGTGGTCCCACTTCACAAAGGCGGTGCCTCCACCGACCCTGGAAATTACCGCCCATTAGCTTGACAAGCCTTATCTGCAAAGCCATGGAGAGGATCATAATGGACCTCATAAATAAAGACATAGGGAATTTGCAGACTTTGGATCCAACCCAGTTTGGCTTTGTCAAAGGCAGATCATGCCTTTTAAACTTGGTTGACTTTTTCGAAAGAGTCACCAAAGCCATTGATGAGGAAAGGCAGTCCATACAGCCTACCTCGATCTGGCGAAGGCCTTCGATACAATACCCCACTCGGGTATCATTGAAAAACTCATCAGCTTAAATATTAACCCATACATCACAAGATGGGTTGCAAACTGGCTGAGTGACAGAACCCACAGGGTCAGAGTTGCTGGCGCCATGTCAGACTCAAAGCCTGTCACAAGTGGTGTCCCACAGGGCTCAGTCCTAGGCCCACTCTTGTTTGGCATCTACTTCTCCAAGTACAAGCAAACACAGGAGGGTTATGGCTGACAAAGTTTGCAGATGACTGCAAACTGGGCCATAGTAGAAAACACATCTGACACAGATATCCTTCAGAAGGGTCTCACAGAAACGGATAACTGGTGCCAGAGCCATGGCCTAAAGTTAAATGCCAAAAATGCATAGTCATACCCTTCGAAAAACAAGGTTACCCCTAGCTACCAAATAGGTGGCAATCCACTGAGCACAGAAGAAGTTATCAGGGACCTGGGGACCCAGGTTGATAGTAGTCTGTCATTCGACACCCATGTAGCTAAAGTAGTTAGGAAGACCTTCTACATTGCCCACCTTATCATGAAGGGATTCTCATCTAGATCAAGGGAGGTCATTGTCTCCCTCTACTCATCACTCATCAGACCAATGATTGAGTACAATGCCCCATTCGGAATGTATCTGACCCGACACTTGCAGCAGCTGGAGAGGCCACAAAAGTTCCTCACCAAAAGGATAAAGGCTCTCAAAAATCTGTCCTATGCTGCCCGACTGAAAGAACTCCAGCTCTATTCAGTCGCTTAACGCTTGCTCAGAGGTGACCTTTGCCTAACATACAAGGCCATGTCAAACCCAGATTTGATGAATATGCTTCACCTCAAAAATCTAGATCCATCAGAGCCACAAGGGGGGAGACTTAAACCTCGACACGGCTATTAATAGGACGTGCTGGAGGGATAGATTCATCACCCAAAGACTCCCTATGCTGTGGAACAAAATCCCGGTATATGTGAGGCAGAGCACCTCGCTGGCCTTGTTCAAGAGAAATCTTGACCAATGGATGGGAGATCGCAGATATACCCCAGGGATTACCTCAGTGTCACTGCTCGACAGAGGCACAGCAAAATAATGGGTATAGTTCCCCATACTAAAGGGGTGGCGTAAGCCACAAAACTATGGGCTAGGCTTGTAAATGCCCTTGGGCAGATAGCCTAGTATGAACCTATGAACCTATGAACCTATGAACTACTTAATGTACAAAAATAATTCACATACATCACTACAGGCAGTCCCCGGGTTACGGACATCTGACATGCTGACAACCCAAACACATGAATGGGCTGCCACAATGTCTGAAATAACATAAAAAAAATTAAAATCATTAAAGTTGCCCCTGTGTGTGTGTGTGTGTGTGTGTGTGTGTGTGTGTGCGTGTGTGTTTGCGCCATAGCTCTAAACCTCTTCGAGCAAGAAATCTGGACAAAGCCATAAATAAAAGTGGGACGAATGCCCAAAAATAGGGACAATTTTAATAAATATTGCTCTTACAAACTTAGAAAGTTGATAGAATAACAGGTTTTGCATTAGCATGAATTTTCTGAATGGTATGAATTCTGAAAATGAAATGTCTGTCATTTTCTAACTTCAGTCTTTAATGACTTGCCACTACTTTTGCTAATCAACCACAATTTTATGAAAAACGCATCAAAAATATGAGGCAAAAATCTGGACATTCTGCGAAAATCTGTACAATTAAGAGGTATGGTGTGTGTGTGTGTGTGTGTGTGTGTGTGTGTGTGTGTGTGTGTGTGTGTGTGTGTGTGTAAAAGTCCTCAAACACTGCATTTAATAACAAGCTTTGTTGATAGGAAGTAAGGAAGCATAGCTACAATTTAAAGCAAAAAAAAAAAAAAAAAAAAAAAAAAAAAAAAAAAAAAAAAAAAAAAAAAAAAAAAAAAAAAAAAAAAAAAAAAAAAAAAAAAAGTGGAAGGAGTCTGGTGAGGCTGAAGTGGATAGTGCTGAGAGCACCGTGGAGGCTGGAGAGGGTGGAGGTAGGGGGAGGGCACACGGTACAAAAAAAAAAAAAAAAAAAAAAAAAAAATGTGCGCTACTTACACTTTGTTGGTGGAGAAGCTTGTGAAGCTTGTGCTGTTACTTATAGTAAGTGTAAGAAAGGGGGAGGGTGAGAGAAAGTAAATCGCAGATGGCAACGATTAGTGGTGGACGATGATGCCGTATGCTTTTTAGGATAGTGGAGGGGAGGGATTCTGGCTTTGGCTCAGGGGGCTAAGGGACAGGGCGAGAGGGCGAAAGCAATAAATTTGAAAGCAGCAGCTACTTTGAGCGGATTTTGGTTTTAAATTAACAAAGCATATAACTGCAAAGATAAGATACTGCAAAGAAGTGACATTGTGCGGGAGAAAACAAAAGTAGGAAGGGCAATGCATGGCCAAAAAACACACCAGGCACAGCGGACAAAGAAAACAAATTTGAAAAACACACAGAAAATAATGAAAACAATGATCATGGCTTTTATCACAAAGCAAATGAAATGAAAAGCTTATGAAATTTAAATAAAATGTGTTGCTAAAAAAAAAAATATATAGCTTATATTACATGAAATATTAAAAACTAAATAAATAAAAAAGTAAAGCTAAATAAAGTAACACAATATGCTAACACATAAGAGCATAGCTACCCGCAGGATACACCAAGGGTCTAAAGGGGTTCAATTTACGCACGGCTATACAAGCAAAAAACCAGCGAGCTCTCTCTCAGTAGCTCTCAAAAAAACACTGAGCTTCTCGTTTAATGTTTTGTGTTCCGAGATAAGCAAGATTAAACACCTCGCCTGTTTAGCGTTTTTGGCCTTTAGATTGGGGGCATATACAATCAAAAATCGAACAACACGGCTTCAGTCCGTGTTAGAACCCAAGAAGCAAAGAGAACTGTTCGTGTATTGATTGGCCCGTATGCCAGGTATCAAAAAAAAAAAAAAAAAAAAAAAAACAAAGTGCAGGCTGTGGCCGGGATTTAGGCGGGCAGGGGGGGACGGGATCAGGCTACTGATCTCGGGACAGTCCCGCCCAAATAGGGACGTCTGGCAACCCTGGCTACAATATACAGTACTAGGTTTACGATTTTTTTTTTTTGCTTGGAAATGTTTAAGTGTTTTATATGCAAAGAAAAGTAAAATAAATACTAAACTGAGGCAGACTAAGAAACGGATTTTGTCCTTAACCTGGGGACTGCCTGTAGTGTGCATACTTATTTTCAACAATGGTCAATTGTCCATGTGTGTGTGTGGGGGGGAGATGCAATCAATATACAGCCATTCAACCTTTTTATTTAGGTTAAAAACAAAAATATTACAGCAAAACAGTTTGGGAAGTACAGTATCAACGTGTAGGATCATTGTTGCTAGCTGCCAATGCCTAATGAGGTTTCCATTAGGCCATATCCCCCTACTAATAGTGCTACATACTGTAAATAATGCCAACGTTAATTTTTGTTTTCTTTTGTATGACTAAGAGAGCACAGTAACATACTTTCCTCTCCACAAACTTCTTCTCATTATCGAGCAGTTCAAACAGAACAGAGATCTACTGTAACCCTGCACTGTCACAGGTGGCATACAAAATTTATCTTGCAGGCTTTTCTCTACTTCGTACTCAACACTGACGGTATTCTGCAATGAGCTGAATAGCAGTGCAACTGTAGATATTACATCATTTTTAGGAACTGTTACCATAGAGTGACAACAGCTAAACCTGTCACATGCCTCCAATTTTCTAACAGGCTGTAAAACACAAGACACTGGACTTTCTACATGTTACAATGATACTGAAGGTAGCTTAGTTTGCATATGCTTTACCGATTTTTTTTTCAACCAAGGTTTAACAGAGAGCCCTTTAATGATGACAGCATGCCACTGGAATTTATATAATATGTCATATGTAAGTGGATAGGTTTAAAGCTGAGGAATGCAAAACTGCAAAATCGTTTGAGGTTTAAAGCAAAAGCACTGAAAAGAATAATTGTGATGGTCCTTTGCTTTAAGCACAGTTCCATCTGTACAGGAAAGAATCGCCCCTTATTACAAATGATCCTCATTCCTGCAAAGTTTTAAAATCTATCACTCTGCCAAGTTTTAAAGCACCATGTTACAAGGGAAATAATGTTTTTAAACAAAGTGACAATGAACAATTAAAAAAGTTTAGCAACGATAATTACACTTGCAAAATTAATACCAGTCCTTCCATACAGAAGTTATGTGGAAAGCCTATTAGGAAATATGGACAGAGGAATAGAGAAAATCATACGGTTGTTGCTTCCATTCTACCTTGCAGAAATGCTAGTGTGTGTGTGTCTCAGTGTCATGTCCATTCTATAAGTGACTCCTGTTCCATGATTAGTTCTCGGTCTTGTGTTCAATGAATGCATGATATGCTTGGCTGCCCTGCAACCCTGAAAAGGATAAAGCATTTAATCAGAAAAAAAATGAATAAATGTTTTAAGTTTTTAGGGTTCCTATTACGAAATTGAAGAGGCTGAACATCAAATGGTTTTAACGTTGGAAATAACGTTCAACAATGTGCTTTTTGTGAGATTGCAGTACAGTGAAGATTGGAATATTTACCCTTTCCTCACTGTAGTGCAATCTCGGAGTTGGTATATATAATCAGCAGGGGTGTGTCGGGGGGGGGGGGCGGCGCAGTCCCTCACAACAGCGACTTCAAGGTCTGGCATTTTTGGCCTTTAAGCCGCTCGATGTTCAATATCTTTGGTGTTGTAATACAGATACAACTTTTTACATCCCTGTAGAATACCAGACTTGTGCAAGTAATACCTTCAGGGAACGGCTTCGTTTAGCAACCAGACATTTACTGTTTCTACTTTTAACTGAAAAGCATCACATTTGCCATACAACCCTGAAGAGGAAAAAAATATCTCCCAGAAAACAAATGAACACAGGGGATTATCAGCAGGTCTTCGATCCTAACAGACTTATATGTGTTCCAGACAAGAACAAGAAATTCACCTCAAGAGCAAAGCTCGAAAGGTGAATCTTGGCATTCATATCAAAACATATAATAGTAGGCTAGGATTGATGAACCAATCATAATTCTTTATAGTGCATGGAGCTTTATCTGTTCCATGTACTACTAATTAAAGTAAAACAGAAAAAAAAATGTCAAGTCTCTTGCTAGCTATCAAAGCTATAAAGCAGTCATGGAACACTGTCAGAAAGGCAGGTTAACACAGTCCCTTTTGTTTGCACTCACCTTCCATGCATCTCAATTGTCCAGACTTCTGTACAATGTTTAGACTTTTGCTTCATACGTTTGGGTTGCTTCTCAAGTCCATAGTTTTTGGACAAATTAGCAAGGATTAACTTCATAACATAATGACACATTTAAGTTTCAGACTTTGTATCCTTCAGAAAATGCAAGAGAAAAACACATCCTGTTATTCTAGTAACTTTCTAAGTTTATACAGAAAGTTAGGGACACGTTATCAGAACAGACAGCAGGCAGAAACAAATCTTTTATTCTGCCGCTCTCATTTGTTGGCCAGTACTGGCAGATTTTACTGCCTTCAAAGATCGACCTTAACTTAAGCAGGGGATGCTTAACATTTGTTACGGTAGGGTCTTGCGCCACTCTAGCTGTTAATAAATTTGTCTTTTTCTGAATATCTAAGTGTAATCACCATGCTCCATCCACTACAAATGGTTTAGGTTTTTACAGCACTGTGGAATACTGGATACACGCAATTAAAACTTTCAGGGAACGGTTTTCTTCAACAAAAATGAAATCTATTTCCAGTGTTACATGAAAAGCATCACATATGCTCAGCTCTGTTCCAGAAAAATATCCATTACCACGGAATTCCTTGTATATAAAAATCTTTCTAATTAATCTTAAAATGCTTGCTGTTTGAAGCCTTTTATACAGTTTCATGATTCCTTGGGGTGGCCATGTCTGAAAATTATCAAGTTCTGGGCTAATACCACAAAAAAATTTGTTAAATCAATTAAGTAAAGAAAATTTTTCATGCAGGATAACAAAAATGGAGATTGGTTAAGATGCATAATTATACAATGACTTCATTCATTTGCATTCAAAAATGAGCATATAAAAATAGAATAAAGTCCGGCCACTTTAGTACCAGCAAATGGCTAGACTTTCAGCTGAAGTATGCTAAGGAGCAGAGCAAAACAGAAGAAAAATCAAGTACGTTCAGATTTTCTTTGCATTTCTGCACGGTCCCTTGTAAAATCTTGACAGCAATGGAGATTCTCTTTTCTCCACTGCTTTTCTTGCACTGCACTGATGTACTGTGCAAGCATGGGGACCCAAGTCCCATACGCATGCTCAGTACAGCACTAAAGAAGGAAAATCACAGAGGAACACTTCAGCACCCTTATACAAAGACATTATTTAAGAAAGATGAGGTATTTTTTTCTTAAATAATGTCAGTGTATAATAGCAATACTCCACTCCTAGGCATGTATATCAGGAGTTATCCACACTCAGTCATGTATTATTGCTTAATTATACAATGACTGGCCATTAATATTAAAAAACGAGCATGCTGGTAACCCCAACCAGCATTCCCCGTTGTAAATCCGAAACTATACCAACAGAAAAAGGTCCGGTCGCCCAAACTTTTTTCCATTAGTAAATCTCATAATTGTTTTACTTTTCTTTCTTTTTTTAATAAAATAACAAAACGTTACACCTCGAATGAGGGAGACAGTGCAGACAAAAATAAACAGATAATCAGGTACGTTCTGCAAAATTACAGAAACTTACCTGATTTTCCTTTTATTTGGTCTGTCCCAGCTCTCCCGAATGTTAAAAGTCTCCCGTTTTTTTTTTTTCATTTTCAATAAAAAGCAACCCAACCATCTTCCTTTCTCCGTTGCTTCCTTTACACAGCACTGACGTACTGCATAAGCGTGGGAACACAAGTACCATACACATGCGCAGCACATCAGATAAGTGCCTGGATACCAGAAAAACACAGAAGGGCAGCATGGAAGCATTACACAAAGACATTATTTCAGAAAAGTAAGTATATATATATATATATATTTTTTTTTTTTTAAATAATGTCATTGTATAACAGCAATAACCGACTTCGTGGTTGTGGTATATTGAAGCTTACCCACTGTTGGCTTTATTTAATCACTCGGGCTTTGCCCTCGTGATTAAACCACACCAACTGTGGGTAAATCTTCAATATACCACACCATCGTTGGTTACTGCTTAAATCTAAAACGCATTTAATTCTCCCTGTTTATTTAAAAATTTAGGAGAATGTTAGACATACCAGTATTCTAAACTGAGTGCACCAAACTGAAATAAAAGTAGAGTTCCGCACTTCACTTGGGAATCTTTTTGGAGGTTTACTGAGACTTGCTCACCTTAGAAGAAATGATACACCACAGTAATCTTTGCAGAATTTGCTAAGATTGCCTTTGTAGAAACTCAGTACTAGTGCAATTCAGTCTTCCTCCAAAAAAAAAATTTTTTTTTTTTTTTTCAAACGTGGAATTAAGGAAAAGAAACCACCATTCTCACATAAGAAAGAAACAGAGTAAAAGCTGATTCCAGAAGATTGACATTAGTATTCCTAGGAACTAAACACAAACACAATAGCTGTTAATGAGTTGTGGGAAAATCTAAATGAAACTCTAAAATCCAGTAATGGAAGAACATGGAAATGATGGTGGCATGATTCTTTTGAGGTGGCTTCCTGTGAGAGTTCATTATAAAAAATGGTGGTATAATTTTCGTTTTTACATTTCGATTACTAAGGTAGATCACTGATCACAGAATGATCAATTACAAGCTCAATCCACTTCACAGTCACGATGTAATAAAAAACTACAAACAACAAATATGAATAGAATCATAACAGAAAAGATATGTGACATTTTATACATAAAGGAAAAATCCCAAAGCACAGTAAAATACGTAGAAATAAATTGCAATACAGGAAAAGACTAAAGTTCAAACCGGTTTTACAAGATGGTGCTACTGATATCTAACAATATTCTCCTGGAAGAAAAACAGTCCCTTTGGGTGGACAAATATATAAAGGAAGCAATAATGCCTGACAGGGTGGGCATTACTGAGGAAACAAAGTACCACCCTCAATGGAGGGCTTCTACACTGTTATTGAGGAAACAAAAGACCACCCTCAATGGAGGGCTTTTGAACCCCTGAAAGGTCTGTTATTTCCCCAATAACCCTCACCCTAGAGGGCATTACTGTGCTTAAAAAATGGGCTGTTAAAACAAAAAAGCAACACTACTTATATAAAATAGTTCCTCAGAGTTTCAGACTTGCTGTAGTATATGTAATTGTTGGAAGTATTTTACATACAAAATATAAGCAAAGTATTTAAATGTCAGTGTATGCGAGCAGACATGCACACATGCGCCCAGACATGCACACACATGCACCTCACTTAACAGCCACTTTGTTGATTGAACACATCCTCGGATATCCCCTTCTGAGAAGAGAATGAAAAATAAAAAGCAAGGCACTGCAACTCTCCTCCCCCATTTACTGTCCTGAGTTTGCCACTAATGGTTGTCCATCAATTTCCAGGTAATTCAGAGGATTAAAAATCAGATAATAAATGACTCACCCATCTTGCAGGAAGGTCTGTCCTAAAATCATGGGCTGAAACTAAATGCCAAAAAATGCATTACTGTGTACTTTGGGACATCATCTACCACAGGGATCATCACACTGAGAATTTGCCACTAATAGTTGACCCAGTTGTTCAAGATTTGGGAAATTACACAGAAAGTGACCTAACTTTGACCAACATGTGTTCATTGTTGTAAGAAAGTCCTTCTATATTGCACAGCTTATAAACAAAAGAACTGTGTCTAGATCTAAGGATGTCATTGTCTCCCTTTACTCAGCCTTCAATTAGGCCAATCATAGTATAGAATGCCTGGTTTGGCATGTATCTGTTAAGACACATGCAACAACTAGAATGCCCACAGAGATGCCTTATTAAAAAGATACAAGGCATAAACAACATGTCCTACATAGACGGACTCAAAATTCTGTCACTACACTTGATATCCTACAGACTTTCAAGAAATGACCAACATCTGGCATACAAGGCATTCTTCCATGAAATACTGATGGATTTACTGCACATCAGAAAGTCAAAGGCATCAGAAATAGTCACTCTAGAGATCAAAACCTCTTCTGCATCATAAACAGAAAAGTTTGGAGGGACAGGTACATCTCACAAAGGATACTGCTGCTGTGGAAACGACTCCCAGGCCACATAAAACTAAGTTCATCCCTGCCCATGTTCAAGCACAACTTTGATCCATGGATGGGAAACAGAACATTTACCACAAGACAGCCCCCTGTGCTACTTATTAATGGCTAGAAATAGTTCTTTAATGCTTTATCCCATGCATGGGTCCCCTCAAATTATCTATGGTACGATCCTAGTTATTCTCATTAGGGGTAATATATCATTAGTGGCAATGGGATGAGTAAACAAATGAGACAGGCTAATTCGAGCACAAAAAAGGGAAACTGGCTAGGCTTAAAATGGCTCATTGGGCAGCTAGCCTAGTACTTGCCTATGAACCTATAGTAATGTCAAACACTGAGACCTTCAAACAAATCTGTGCCGATTTGCCTGTTGCAGCCAGCACTGTCTCAGTTTCTCTCACTCTCACTCTCTCATTTACACTCCCACCCACACACACTTTATTTTTACACTTGCTAATTAGTGAGCCTAAAAAATGGGGGAAGCTTAATTTTTTACTGTCTGAGCTTCATGGCAGCTTAACATGCTGCAGTGAAGTGGTGAACTTGTTTTCCAAATGGTATAACGTATACATTAGAGAATGAACACTTTCCATAAGGGTGTTAATCAGGGTGGAGATGTATAGGTCACCCATTTTCTAAACTGTTAGCAAAGAACAGACTTAGATAAAACAGTATAGCTAGAGGAGGAGATAATTAAAAAGAGAAATGTTTACCTAATTAATGAATTGTCCCTTTGAGTTATGTCTGCAGTTGCCTGCATTTACATTTGTGTTGATCAATAAGGAACTATTAGAATTTGGACCTGACCTTGGGGTAGCTTATGCAATAGGTGAGGTGGGAAAGGAAAGATTGACACAGTTCATAGGTTTGTACTAGGCTATCGGCCCTAGGGCCTATGCAAGCCTAGCTATAACAATTCCCTGGATATTTCTTCCCACAATGTTTACTTCTCTGGACCCCTGTCTAGCAGGGCGACTGACATGATCCCCGGGGTGAATTTCCTATCTCCCATCCAATCATCAAGGTTCCTTTTGAAGACGGCCAATGAGGCGCTCTGCTTGACATGTATGGGCAGTCTATTCCAGAGTATGGGGAGTCTCTGCGTCAGGAACCTATGCCTCCAGCATGTTTTGTTCATTGTGATGACAATGTTTAGATCCCTGGAGCGTGTGGCTCTGAGAGATTGTTATTTCTTTAAGTGGAGCGTGTCCAACAACTCAGGGTTTGACATGGCCTTGTATGTTAAAGCAGAGATCACCTCTGAGTAGACGATATGCCACAAAGTATAACTGTTTTTTTTAGACTGTCAGCATATGGCATCTGCTTTAGGCCTGTGATTCTTTTAGTGAGGTATTTCTGTAGCCTTTCCAGCTGTTGCAGATGTCTTGTGAGGTATGTACCAAATGGGGCATTATACTCTATAATGGGTTTAATGAGGGATGAGTACAGTGGGACAATGACCTCCTTTTTTCTGGATGAAAAGCCCTTAGTGATGAGGTGTGCCACATAGAAGGATTTCCTGACTGTTGTGGCGATATGGTTATCGAAAGTGAGACCACTGTCCACCTGTGTCCCTAAGTCTCTCATCACACTTTTGATGTTTGGTGTCCTGCCACCTATGTGGTAATTCATGGGTACATGTTTTTTTTCCGAAGGGGATAACTATACATTTCTTGGCATTAAGCTTGAGCCCATGGCTCTGGCAATAGGCATCTGTTTCTGTAAGGCCCTTTTGTAGAATATCCACATCATTTGGGGATTCAATAATGGCTCCCAGTTTGCAGTCATCTGCAAACTTTGTTAGCCAGAGTCCCTAGTGTTGGCCTGTACTTCAGAGAAGTAGTTGCCAAACAAGAGTGGTCGCAAGACTGAACCCTGAGGTACTCCGCTTGTCACTTGTCTGGAGCTGGATTTGGAGTTGGCTACTTTTACAGTCTGGGTTCTGTCAGTAAGCCAGTTGGCAACCCATCGAGTGACGTAGGGATTTATGCCCAGCTTAGTAAGTTTATCTACGATTCCAGAGTGGGGGATGCTGTCGAAGGTCTTGGCGAGGTCCAGATAGGCTGTGTGGACCACCTTACCCTCGTCCACAGCTCTGGAGACTGATTCGAAGAAGTCAATCAGATTCAGGAGACAAGATCAGCCCTTCACAAACCCAAACTGGGTGGGGTCCAGTGTTTGAAGGTTGCCAATGTCTTGGTTTATAAGTTCCATGATAATGCGTTCCATGCCCTTGCAGATCAGGCTTGTCAGACTGATGGGACGGTAGTTCCCGGGATCCAAGGCGGATTCTCCCTTGTGGAGTGGGATAACTGTAGCTGTACGCCACTCAGTGGGCACGAAGCCTGAGGTGAGGCTATGATTAAACATGACACTTAGGTGAGGTGCCAGTTCATTTTGTAGTTCATGCAGTACACAGCCTGGGATGTCATCTGGTCCCATGGATGCTGTATTCTTAGCTTTGGAGAGTGTGGTTTCTACTTGTGTGGCCGTGATTATCAGAATTCTGCCCTTTAGGGGGTGAGAGGGAGGTGAAGTTGGCTCTAAATCGATCTGCCAGGATATTGGCAATATCCTTGGGATCAGTACAGTTAATGCCATTCTGTTGTAGCTCAGAGCAGATCGGAGCATTGCCATTTAGATTCTTGACATAACTATAGAATGCCTTGTGGCTGTCTTTGGAATCGTTGGCAATTTTATTTTCGTAACTAGCTTTTGAGGATTTTATGAGAGATCTCAGCTTCTTGGAGGCTGGTGAGGGAGTTTTTTGCATCCTGAGATTTTCCTCTTTTCTGCAACAGTTTCTTCCTTCTGTTGTATAGTTTGTTTATAGCAGGGGACCTCCAGATTAGCTTCCTTTTTTTTTTTTGGAGAAGAGCATCTTGGTTCTATTTGGGATGGCACGATTCATGCATGAGTGGATGTGCTCATACAGTGCCTTAGTGTAGGATTCTGCAGTCGAACTTCAAGATCCCATCTGCGTGGGTGTTGTGAAGTTTGTCACTTCTGACTTCAGTAGCATGATGTTGGCTTTGAAGAAGATTTTTAAGGAGGTTTCATTACTGGGGGGTGGGGGTGGGATGTGGATGTCAAAGGTGATTTGCTTATGGTCAGACATGACCAATGAGGGGGGTGACCACTGGTGTGGAGCATCTATCTCCCATGTTGGTAATGACCAGATCTAGGATATTGGAGCCCCTGATGGGACAATGGATTACTTGATCCAAGGAATTGGAATTTATGAATTCCAAGAACCGTTGGGAAAAGGAGTTGGTACCCAAGTAGTTTTCCTAATTAAAGGCAGGATAGCTGAAATCACCCAGTATTAGGGTGTTTGGTTGTATCTTAATATTTTCCAGTATGTTTAGAAAGGTGTAGTGAGAATCTTGGAGCATGGTGGGGGATATGTAGCAAGCTACAATTTGGATTGCAGTCTTACATAGTGTTAGTTGCACCTAGAGAATTTCAGATGCATTGTGTTGGGCAACTAGCCTGGAAGTGTGAATATCCTTGGTGAATATGGACACTCCTCCACCTTTAGTGTTTTGGTCTTGGTTTTGTGGCCGAAAAGTGTGGTAGGAATTGTAGCCTGGTATTGCAGGGGTGCTCTCTGAAGCCTTGAACCAGGTCTCAGTTACTGAACAGATATCGATGTTCTCCATTTTTAGGAGTGCCTCGAGAGAGTGCATTTTGAGGTTTAGACTTCTAGCATTGAGTAGCATTACCTTCAGATTTTGCATGCTTTATCTGTTACAGTGGTGGTTTTATCCTTTGAACCTTGCCTAAAAAAGGCACTATAGGGGTGGCAAGAGCTTCAGCTAGTAACCTGAATCCCAGGGGGTGACAGGTGCAGAGCATCTCTGGCAAAGCATCGTGGTTTGTCGATCATGTCTTCCCAGGCAGACAAATACTGGATCCCCTTTGAATGACACCAGAAGCTTAGCCAATTGTTGAAGTCAATCATTTTGTCCTCATACTGTGGTATTACTCTGGGCGAAGGCAGGATGCTACTCGGGGCTAGGATCATACCTGCCGGGGTCACATGATCCAAGAGCTCTTCCGTGTCTCTTTTTATGTAGTCCAGGGAGGTATGTCTCAAGTCATTCACTCCAGCATGGACAATGACAGAGTTGTATTTGTACTTGTTGTGGAGTGACTTGAGTGCATGTGTTATGTGGCGGATCCTGGCACCCGACAGGCAACTGACTAATTTTCTCCTTGTTCAGCCTGGTGAGTGGGACATCAGTGTGCCTGATTATAGAGTCACCTATGACTAAGGTGTTGGGTAAACTGTCTTGCCTTAGGGGCTGTTGTTGGGTGGCACACTGGTGTTGTGAGCTATTTGTCACTTTGGTTGTGACTGGTGCTTGTTTGCATTTCGGCTTCGGAGGTCCTTGTTGCTTAGGCAGGTTAATGTTAAGGGCCTCCGCATATGTGGGTTTAGTGTTGCTATGTGTGGGTGTTTATGGTGTGGGTTTTGAAGGGCTAGGAGTTGCTTGAGGTGTAATGCAGGTGTTAACCTTCTCCTCTCGACTGTCTAGTACAAGCTTGGCCGGTGAGAGCTTTGCTTCCAGTTTGGCTATATAAGTGCATCTCTCGTAGGTTGTAGTGTTGGGTGGTAGGAGGAGAGGATTGTCTGTGTACATGAGGCAGTTGCTGCACTGCCCCAGTATGCCCAGATTCACCAGGTGGACAGGAGAAATCACCAGAAGCTGATCCTTGGATATGCCTGTTTAGGTGATTTTTTGTAAAGTTTAAGAGCTGTTATCCTGTCGCCTCACAGCAAGACGCTGTCAGGTTCGATTCTCAGCTAGAGTGTCTTCTGCATGGAGACGTGCGTGAATGGGCGTACCTTCGTTGAAGGTTGTGCGTCAGGGCTGGTAACTTGGCAAGTAAAAATCAACTACCAATCATTAGCGGACTGGAGTTCCGCTGTCGTGACCCCTAACCGGGAAAAGCCGAAAGACACAACATCCCTTACCTTTGCAAGATACTTTGCAATTACAGGCTGTTTAGTGCCTATGATTAATTTCTCCTTATTGACAAGGAGAGCCGAGGGCTTGAAACAGTTTCAGGCTACAGTTTAGGGACAAGAACAGAGAAGTTGTGATCTGTACAATGCATTTTTGAAGTAGGGATCTGTTTGCAGGTGCCTAATAAATCACGGCTACACCAGCAAAATCTAGTTGAGTTATACAATTAGAATGCAGTGGAAGAAATCAGATCCCTAAATAACCATACTTTGTTTACAAAAGTAGCTAAATTTGCTGTTGATTTACTACTGAAAGCATAATCCAAACAAAGCTGAAATGTAAAATCTTACAAGAAAAGCTCTGTATTACACAGTAACAGAGAAGTAGTGTGCAAAATTTACACTCAAAGGTTTCCAGGCCTTGTACTCTTCAACAGATGATAATAAAAGGGTACTTGAGAAAACTTTAAAGAATATAAATGAATAACATGTCTGGTTTCAGATAGTAGCTAGGTCATAAACTACAGGAATCTACATGAAAGAGAGGGATGTGAAAAACAATGCAAAATCAATTCCAGAAATACTGAAAGTCTATGTGAAAATATCATAGTAGGCGTGAGGAGCACTCTTGTAGTTTACAGAGCAAAGAAGGAGAGAGAACGGATAAACCAAGGGTACAAATTAACCTTGGATGACTGCATAAATTCTTGGATTGGGTACCCGAGTCTTGCATTTGTTGTTGCCAGGTAATCCAGGAGATCCTCCATATTTTTTGAAACAATGTAAAAGATGTAATAAAGCTGGGGTTCCTAAATCAAACATATGCATTCTAGGAAAAAATGTTGTTTTAGTGTTGTAGGAAACATAATTGTTCCTATCAAATAAAAAAAGTTTTTTTTTTTTTTTAGCACATTCCCATTTTAACCCATGCTACAGCACCTTGATAGATTAGATGTTCTTTATTGGATCACTGCAGCAGTAGCCTAAGCTGTATGGGACTTCCAAAGCTTTAGAACTGACACCATAGCTGCTGCCTGTATAAGGGACATAGGAAATAAACACCAGCTACTGTGTCAGTTCTTTAACTTTCTTGCCTCCAAAGAGTGAAAGTGTTGACAGCGCTTCAGAGGTCATCCACTGGGGATAACTTATAACTTTCCAAAAAAATCACTGATGAGTTCATCCCCACCTCATTTTTATGCAACGACAGGGCATCGGAGGCACTCTACCAGCTTCTGGAAAGTGATTCTGTAGGAGGCACAAAGAAAGTAGATCAAATTGCAAGGCAAAGACAGAAAGATAAAGAAGATAGTCAGACACCCTTCATAAGGGATGCCAGCAACAACCTGCTCATCAATCCACTGGACATCAAAGTCAGAAGGAAGGAGCATTTCCAGCAGCTTCTGAATAAAGATAACCCCACAGAAGCTCTACTGCCCCAGAAATAGCCTATGATGAGAGAAGAGGTGCCCGTCCTAGAAGAAGAAAGAACAGCACCAAGGAAAATTATATCAGGGAAAGCAGCAGGCTCAGATGAAGTCACAGCAGATATTATAAAGATGCTGGGTGAGATAGGGGAAAAATGGCCCCTCAGAGTAGTAGTTATAGCAGTTTGGAGAGAAAAGCATATACCAGAGGACTGGAGAATAAGCATACTTGTGCCAGCGTACAAGAACAAAAGGGACATCCATAACTCTGGGCAATATAGAGGCATTAAACTCCTATCATATTGCATGAAAGTTCTGGAAAGAGTGACTGAAATGGGTAGGCAGTAGTGGAAAGTAAGATGGGAAATGAGCAGTTCGGTTTCAGATCAGGATGCAGCACAACTAATCCAATGTTTGCAGTGAGACAGATAGCTGAGAAGAAGCTAGAGATGAGGAAAGAGTCTAAATGAGCATTCATAGACTTGGAGAAAGCATATGACAAGGTCCAAAGAAAGCTGGTTTGGCCAATACTGCAGCGGTTCAAAGTCCCAGAAACATTGGCAAAATGAGTGCAGGCTATGTACAAGGACCCAATGCCTCAAGTACGAACAGTGTTCGGCCTCACCGAGGGATTACCAGTGGGAATGGATGTGCACCAGGGTTCAGCAACAAGCCCACTGCTGTTCATACTGGTGATGGACTACATTAGCAAACAGGCTAGAGGGGACAGATCAACAAAGTTGCTGTATGCAGTTGATGTGGCACTATAGGCAGATTGAGCAAGAACTTCAGCAAAGGTTAGGGGAACGGAATCCAAAACTAAAGGTACATGGCATAAAACTAAGCACAGATAAGGCAGTGGTAATGGCAGCAAACTGAAGAAATCAGAAGAAGCTGAGAATTGAGACAGAACGGAAGATAGTTGAACAGCTTCAAGTATCTTCAAGTATCTAGAAGGGGTGGTCGAGGAGAAGGGAAGTCTGAATGAAGAGGTCAAAGCTAGAATCAGAGGGACTGTAGCCAACTGGCATAGAGTCTCAGGTGTAGTGTATGGCAGAAAAATACTAAAGAAGCTGAAAATTAAGGTATACAAAACAGTGGTGAGACCAGTAGTACAGTATGGTACAGAAACCTAGGCAATAAAGGCAGAGCAGATGAGGAGGCTAGAGGTGATGAAATGAAGTGCCTGAGAAGTGTGGCAGGATGCACACTGTGGGACAGACTAAGAAATGAGGACATAAGAGCAGAAGCCAAAGTAGTTCTAATTGCATAAAAGATCAAAGAGAACAGATTATGGTGGTTTGGACATGTGCAAAAAATCAGAAGACAATCTGGTAAAGAAGATTTGGAACAGACAGGAAGAATGCAAGAGGAAACGATGTCCAGCAAAGAGCTGAATGGATTATCTGAGAGATCTGTGACAGTCAGGCATGAGTGTCAAAGAAGGCAGTAATGTGGCATTGGATCGAGAGAAATGGCAACAGTTAACACGACACCCCGACTCCATGTAGAAAAATGGGAAAAAGAGGACTGATGATGACAGGGTTTCATTGGCTACTAACCCTTCATGGATCCATAAAGTTGTTTCAGAGTTTTCCTGGAGATGGTTGTTCCTCTCCCAGTTTCTTTTCACCACCAAAAAAGGTGATGAAAATTCTCTATACTTTGGATGTTCAAAGACAACAACTCAGATACTACAACTGCCAAAACCAAAATCTTCCAAATTGCTGATTACCTGTTTAGTTCCTATGAATGTAATAAAAATGAACAAGCAGTACCTAAATCAGCTAATTTCTAGTTGGTTGTCCCAGGCTATTGCCTTTTGTTATACCCATCAGAAACAAGAATTTCGGGCACAGTCAGGGCTCGCTCTACTCTTAGGCTTTGGCTATTTCCATGGCATTTTGGAAAGGAGTGGACTATAGAAATATTCTAGAGGCAGTGGCTTGGTCATCCGTACACACTTTTTACAAATTGGACTCCTCCTCTAGATTCAGAACAGGCCTTGTTGAAGTCATTCTCCAGGGATTCCTGAATTCTGACCCATCTTCCTCCTCCCAGGCTTTCCGAGCTTTGACATTCATCCCATATAGCTAAGATTACTGCAGCAGTGATCTAACAAAGAACATATAGTACACTTGAGTAAGTAAACCTTACCATAACTGTAGATGTCTGAGGAGATCAGTGCTGTAGTAGCGCCTCCCACCCTCCAACACTTCGATTCTGGGTATTCTTGTTTCCTTTTGGAATTTCTTCTGTTTTTCACAGGGCTCTAGTCCCCATCTTTCAGGTCAAGAAAGCTCTGAAGAATAGACACTAAAGTTGATGTTCCTTCATCTCATATGCAGGCAGCAGCTATAGTGCATGAAAAGTGCCCTAAAGCTTTGCAGGCAGGATGGTGGGGGGGGGGGTGCCAAACCCCATATATCTTAATTACTGCAGCAGTGATCTACTCAAACACCTGCTGTTATGCTAAGATGTACTTTCAGCTTTTTAATATGTATATATAATTTCAGATACATGCATATACATACTCATGCATACTTTATATTTACATAAATATACACACATACAATTTGTACATAAACACACAAACTCACACACATTTTATACACACACACACACATATATATATAATTATATACATACACATAGCGTTGTTGCCTCACAGCAAGAGGTTCTCCCGTTCGATTCTCGGCTGGAGTGTGGGGAGTGCCTTCTGTGTGGAGTCTGCATGTCCTCCCCGCGGTTGGGTGGGCGTTTGAAAGACATGTGTAAATGGGCGTGCCTTCGTTGAAGGTTGAACGTCGAGCTGGCACCTCAGCATTCGTCAAAATCTACTGCCAATCATTAGCGGACCGGAGTTCTGCTGTGGCGACCCCTAACCGGGAAAAGCCGAAAGACAACAACAAAGTATATATATATATATATATATATATATATATATATATATATACACATATATATATATATATATATATATATATATATATATATATATATATATATATATATATATATATATATATATATATATATATATATTATATACACATAGATATATACACAGATATATATATATATATATATATATATATATATATATATATACACACACACACATATTTATATATATATATTATACTTGTTTGGTTTTCACAATAGTGTCACCACCTAAAATTTTAAGGGGCCAACTTCTTTATTAAATGTTATGGGTGTAGCTATACTTCTTATAAGCTGGGACCACTAGCTTAAAAAGGTTAAAGAAGTTTACCATCCTCCTCATATTTCTCATAGGAAGCAAAGCTTTTTGCATTATACACACTAGTTAACAGACTGAACTATCCCTTATTAACAAGACAGTCCCAGACATTTAATACATTCAAAACAAGAAGAAACCTCTGTCCTCATGGAAGCAACATGGACCCGTTACGAAACTCAAGAGGCATGTATTTACTGCAGAAATCCTAACTGCCGAAGTTACTGACAAGATGAGTGGCTTTTTATCAGATAACACTTGTCAGATTTGCATTCAGCGCTCTTAACTGGCTGTACTTAATTTACAGCTTGTATTCTAGAACTCAGCTGAGAACTGTTCATGTTAGATCAATTCACTGGTGGCGGTGAACAAGCAAATGAATGAACATAAAAAATTAAGTCTAAAAGGAAAATTATTTTGTTCAGAATCATCAGGACCATAAGAAGAAACGGACCACTTATTTAGGATATATCATAAAAGAATTCTGCACTTTTTTTCTTACGCTTAAAATGCTTTATGTTTATTTCACTCCATTTTGTTAAGTAAAAAAAGAAAGCCATCTAGGAACAAGTGCCTCTTCAGAAACAAGCCAGCAGTACTGTCTACTTAAGGGATTTGTTCTGACGATTTTACAAATGGACACAGAAGGAATTCAACCAAGAACTACAGATTTAAGTTCAGTGTCAGCTACAATACAGCAGCAACATTATACTTTTAAAACATATAGTTCACGAAAAGCAGTACAATTAAATTGTACATTTATAAACAGATCTGCCACTTATACATGTTGATTTGTTCGCTGAACTTAGAAAGAAGCAGTAACAAAAAAGGGAGGTTGTTCTTTTTCAGAACTTCATGAAAGACCAGCAGCAGATGAGTTATTTGTGCTTTTCAAAAATATCAAACATACCTACCAAGTAAAAATATACATATGCAGAACTGGATACTGGTGTCTGGCAATAATAATGTGAGAAATGGTAGGGGAATATCTGCAAAGGAAGCTACACAGCACAGCTCAGAAAAAAAAATACTCCGTTTTACTTTTGATATTTTACTGGCATATTCAAACACAATGCTTTTTAGAAAATTGCTGTGGTAGCTCTTTGGCACACAATGATAAAGCCCTAAATACAACCTACTTGAATAAGAATCCAATAGCAACATGGGAGCTACAGAAGCTGGCAACCTAGGTATGGGTCTGTCTGCATCTCCCTCTCACTTTCATGGAGTATTAGTCTCATCCACGCACCCTGAACTTATACACTCATCCCTTCATATATGTAGCTATCTACTTACGATAGATACGAGTGTGAAAATATAAACGAGTAAAGAAGGCTGCAACTTTTTGTTCTCCTAAATCACTGTTTTACTAGTTTCAATAGATGAACATGGCAAAGTACCAGACGCATATGTACATTTTAGTTTCAAATAAAAGGAATGGGAAATGTAGTGGAAAATCATGGAAATAAATGCCAAAAAATGCATAATTTTACCCTTTGGAAAGTCATCTACCCTGGGGAACTACAACATTGACAATACACTACTAAGAGTTGCTACATTTGTTCAGGAGTTGGGAACCTAAATGGACAGCTGTGAGAAAGTCCTTCTCTATTCCACAGCTTATAAAACAAGGAAATTGTGTCCAAACCGAAGGATGTCACTGCTTACTTTACTCAGCCCTCATTAGGCCAATCATTGAATATAATGCCCCCTTCAGCATGTATCTGTCCAGATACATGAAACAACAAACACCCAGAGAGATACCTTACTAAAAGGATAGAAGACATAAACAACATGTCCTACTTGGACTGACTTAAAGCCCTGTCACGATACTCGGTATCAGAGTGCTAAGAGGAGACCTGTGACTAGCATACAAGGCATCCCCCGACCCATTGCTGATGGATTTACTGCACATGAGCATGCCAAATAGCATCAGAAATACTAGATCTAGGGATCTAAACCACTTCTGCAATATCAACAAAACAGTTTGGAGGGACAGGTATATCTCACAGAGGATACTGCTGATCTGGAACAGACTCCCCAGCTACATAAAACAAACCTGATTCCTGTACAAATTCAAGTGAAACTTAGACCCATGGATAGGAAACAGAAAATTTACCCCAGGACTGTCCCTATACTACTTTTTTCAGCGGCTAAGCAGCTCCTAAATGCTTTATCCCATGCAGGGGTCCCCCCAAGTTATCTATGGTATGATCACAGATATTATCATTAGAAGTAATATATAATCATCGACCAGAGGAATGGGTAAGGCCAATCTATAAACAAATAGGATGGGTTATTTTGAGTACAAAAAGGGAAACTGGCTAGACTTAAAATGGCCCTCAAGGGCAGCTAGCCTAGTACTTACTTATGAACCTACAGGAGGAAAGTAAAGTTGTGTAAAATCTTATAACAGTGGATGTCTTTCTCTTCACTGTTGCAGTACTCCTTACAATAGGGATATCTTGCCAAGGGCAGACTGACATCCAGCCAGTATGCCAAAGCCTTTAGATTGCTAAGGGTATGCAGTACATCACACTTATGATCCCTGTGCATGGTGTAGGGCATAAAGGTGATGTCCAGACTTGCCAGCCTCAGAACTTCTTTGTCTCCAGTCCGAACGCCATCTTTGATTGTCTGTCTGCATGCTCGCTTCGTTTGCTGATTCACCAAGCCATTTTCAGATGAGGCCCCTCGGGATTTTGTTCTTATCTTTTTTTCCTTTTGTTTTTTTTTTTTGTTGTTGCTTGTGGGGTTCACTCAGTCAAATATAGGGTTAGCAGAACAGGGTGAATGAGAAAGCCATTATCCTGTGCAAGGGGATCCATCCTGTGAAGTAAGTTATGATGATTGCCCCTGTCTAGATGAAACAGAAGGGGAGACCAATACTGTCAGAGTCAAATGAAGTCACCAACAAGAGTTTGAGCCTGTCCCACATGATCTTGTGTAGGATCTCTAGCAACAGAGGAAGAAGAGCTTAAGAATACGTGAACACTACTTTCCAAGAAAAGGGCATGGTGTCCACTTTCAAAGCCAGAGGACATGGCACTCTGGAATAGCACCTAGGAAGTTGGCTGCTCAGAGGGGAGGCAAAAAGATCTGCTTAAGGAGTACCCCACCAATGGACAATTCAAGGACAACCTCCTTGTGAAGGATCCATTCGGGAGGATCTATGCTAAACCTGTTTAGACTGCCTGCCACTAGACTGTGTTCTGAGAAAATGCAAACCTCCTAAAAGGATCCGACGATGGCAGACAGCAAATTCCCAAGCAAAAAGAGCTAGTCAGTAAAAAAGGTATGATTTTGTGCCCCTTTGCTTATGTATCACATGACATTAGTGGTGTCTGTGAAAACCCTGAGAGAATGTTGAACCAAGAGGGAATATGGGGCTTGAACAGCTTAAAAGCAGAGCTCTCCATCTACGATATTGATATGGTCCTTTACTTGTTAGAGGAGACCAAACTCCCTTGATCCAAATGCTGTTCGAAGAAGCCCCCAAATGAGGTACCTATACACAGCTCCTGAGTGGGGGAATGAGCTGGAAAAAAGGTATGCCTGAATTCAGAGATAGTCGATGAATCCTCTACAGAAATTCCTGATTGAGAGAAGGCAAGACAGGGAGGGGAAATTCCAGAGATGACAATAATGAAGCCAAACTGTCTTCAGATACCACTGAATTTTCATCATGTGGAGTCTGGCAAAAGGAATCCTGGGAATGGTGGAAGCCATGTATCCCAGTTCTCACAGCGACACTCTTACAGATACCACCTGTAAAGGAAGAAGAGGAGACTGGAAAAAAATTGTCAAGAAAATGCTGGAGGAAGAAAAGTCATAATAGGGAGGGTCTGAATCCTACATCTCAGAAAAACTTAATCCTGTGAAGGGGTCAGAACAGATTTTTTTGAGACTGAGAATGACCCCACTCTGCAAAGTAAAGGCACGTTAAATTTGAGATTCTGAAGAAAAATCTGATGAGAAGGAGCTTGAATTAGACAAAGGTCATCCAGATAAGGAAAAATCTGGATATCAAGGATTCTGTAGTATGCTATGACACAGTCAGACATTTGGTGAAGACCCTTGGTACTGTACAAAAAAAAAAAAAAAAGAAAAAGGCAAACAAATAAACAAAGAACTGATAGTGTAAGGGGAAAATGATAACTGTAAAAGCTTCCTGAAGAGAGGATTAATAAGAATACTTCAGGTTCAGAGAGGCTAGGTAAGCTTGAGGAAGCAGCAAGGGGAACAGGGACTGCACTGAGAACATTTTGAAAGAGGGAACTGTTAGAAGGGTGTGGAGAAATGAGAGACCCAGAATGGACCTCCAACAGCCCTTCCTGTGAGCCATTAACATTCTGGAATAAAAGCCTGTGTCCCTCAGGAATGGACTGAATGGTTCCCTGAGCTAAAAGGTCCTGAAGAATAGGAGGAAAGTGAGGATGTTGGCAAAGTGGAGGCTGAAGAATCCGTGAAAAGCGTGGAAGGGATTTCCAAACCCTGAAATAATCATTTTGAATTATGGAAAGAATCCAAGAGTCCATGGTGATCTCCTACGAAATGGGATAGGAGAGTTAACCACAGGAAAACGGGAATATGGCGTGGGGTCGGGAAGGATAAATGTCAAACAGAAGCAGATTTGTTAAGGAAAGAAGGTTTCTGACCTCAAGAATCCTGAGCAGGCATATCAGGAAATACCATTTTAGAAATCTCTTGCCCCTCAAAGGAGGTTTCTGCCGTCTATGTAAAAAGGAAGACTTAGAAGGGTAATTTTTTTGAAATTTGGGGACAGGAGAAAGAAAATTTTTGTTTGAGGTCCTGCATAACCTTCCTTTATCATGTAAGGTTTTAAAATACTCCACAACAGCACAAACAGATTCTGAGTGTCCAAGTGGAACTCCAACATGGTCTTTATATCTTTAGGAAGGGATTATATCCTAAGCCAGGAGTATCTTTGCATAATAGAGCCTGATGCAGCCACGCAAAAGGAAGTATTAGCAGCATCGTAACTATCTAACAGAGTGGCAAGCTACTTGAGAAGTACAGCTCGGTAAGGAAATGGAAAAAAAGTCTTAGCTTCAGAGTCAAGCATGTCAGTTAAAGCACCTCCAAGCTTATACACAGAGCCAGTACTGAAAACCAGGATGACGGAGGTATATACTTTTTCCCCATTCTTCATGAAAGGTAAGAAGCTTGGAAGAAGACAGTATTTTGGAAGGTTTGTCAGTACACAGAAAAATCACTCCAGGTCAGAGGAGAGATTCATATACAAGAACTTTTGAGCTTCACTCAACTTGTAATGCCCAACAGGTTTCTTAAGTACAGGGGGCTGAAACTCATTCACCTGGGAAGCAGGAAAAAAAGTATCCAGAAGGCTTCTAAAACAGGAAGGACTGCAGAGGCTTGGGAGAGTCCATCTGTAAAACAGCATAGCAACTCATTTGGGAACTTTCTTTACTATGGTGTCCCCAAAGCAAAGATCTTCGACAGGAGAAAGTATCCTTACCCTCAGACCCTAAAGCAAAAGGGAAATGGATGTGAGAAGAATGTGCTAAGGACTCTTCCCTAGAATCCAAGTCCACATTGTCATCACAGGAGTCAGACTACCTAAATCTTTTAGAGGGAGTAGAAGAAAAAAGAACAACCTTTTTTGGGGGGGAGGGGGACTTTACAAGCATAATGCCTGAAAAAGACTCTGAGCAAAATCCTGCCATTCTTTATGAAGATCTTTGCCCACAAGAGACACAGGCTTAGACTTCCGTTTTTTTTTGTGATATGAGTCTCTGTCATAAGTTGGGGGGGTCAGAGCCATGCAGAACTTCAATAATGCAAGTTAGCCATGCCCCCCTCCCTTTGAGTCTATAGCAGATGTAAGCACAGCCTCAGCAGGCAAGGAGGTAACCAACACCATAATGGCCTCCAACTGGATGACTACAGAGGGAGCAATAATCAGAATCAGACAGTACTCAGGTTCTTCATCAGACCTGACAGAGAAGTGTGGTAGAGGCTGAGCAGTAGAAGTCTCCAAAAGTATCTTTTTTGGACTTCTTGACCAAACAACCCACTTGAAGAATGAGTGTCTCGAGAAAAAACTTGACTACAATAGAAAACAGAAGCACCAGGAGCCACGAGCCACAGGAACAGACTTTATTCAATCCAAAAGCACAATAATCCACCGAAAACGCTTAACTACTTCTCCGCGTTTTTTGTTAACAATGTAACTTCATCAGCACACTTATTTCCTTGGCTGTCCTTTGATAATTAGCTAGGTTCAGAATCCATAGTTTCCTTGGCTATCAACTAAAGACTTGATTGTGTAAGTAAATGGAAAGTGAGGGCAAATGGCTATGAAGGGTCTTGGGTACCAAAAGCCTGACAAATTTCATACAGAATGTGATTGGGATCTGCTTCTAGGCAGAAAGCACTTGTCATGCCTATCTTTATGTGGAATCTGCTTGCCATACTCGCATTTCCTCTTTTTGGATGACATGTAAAATGGTAACCCAACAAAAAGAAGGAAGGAAGGAAAAGTCCTCACATGGATACTTAACTGCCATAGGCTTGGTAGCAGAGACAACATGACAAACAACTTTACAGACCGAATTTAAGGTAGCAGCATTCAGACTGGCAGTGAAGTTCCGAGGATTAGGAACTCATACGTCACTTATGTACCTTAAACCTTGGACGCAAGACATGCACCTGAAGGGCTTAAGGCTTTGGTACATTGGTAGGATGCATGGCTATCCTCAGCAAGACTTCCATTTGGTACTACGGAAGGACATCGTGTGGATATGAAACCTTTGTATGATACTTTATTACAGTGGTAGGAGACTTTGAAAATGAACGGGAGAAATTACTGTAATCAGAAAAACTTATTAAAAGAAGAATATATGTTCACGTGGGAAGACAGAATTCTAACAGAACTCTAGCAATTAAAATTACAGCAGCGACATAAGAGACTACAACTTTCTATACATAAGGACTAAAGAACAAATCTCCCTAGTGATAACACAAATGAAATAGGAAAATATTATGTATTTATGATAACAATGAATCGTATACAGAAGCATGAAAAAATTACAAATATAGCTAGAAACTACCTTCATAAGAAATTCAGTGATGAAGAGCATGCATATGTAATTCAGGAAGGTGAAGATGAAGATGAACAGAGTATAAAAATGCTTTAAAAATATTGAAAGTAATCAATATGATAATGTCTCCTGACCCAGATAGTATTAGTTTTAATTTTATAAGAAATAATATGAAAATAATCTTAAAGTTTTTTGCATTTTTTTTTCTAAATAGTTATTTTTGGAAAGGAAAACCATAGGAGGTACTTTAAAGGACCACTTCACACAAAATACATTTCCTTTCCCCAGGAGTATATTTGACCCATACAGAATGATCCACATATTTCACACATCAAAATACATGACTTCTCCTTCGTGTTAGGACTGAACAAAATGCCAAAACATTTTTTTTAGGAATTTCCTTCCTTGATCCATCATTTTACCTTTCACATCTGAAAAACGTGTTTTGCCATGGAAAACACTTGGCAAACAAAAATATGGATACCTTACTAACACCCAGCAAGATCATACATCTATCCATGCTCAAAATTCAAAACTATATGATTCAGTACTGCCACATAAAGCAAAGTTCATTTCCTGGGGCCATGCACAAATCAAGTCTCTTGTAGTCTGAAGGTGACTAAAACAGATAATCACAAACAGCAGCTTCACTAATTAGCTGAGGTTTGCAAAACAGAAAATAGAACATTGATTCAAGGGAGGAAGGTGGAACCTGAAACTCAAAATATCACTTTTGAAATGATATGTTGCTCAGTTATTTCTTTACCATTTTTTTGCAAACAAAATTTACAAAATACAACAGTCAATGCAAAAGAGTCAGAAATGCTTAATGAAGATTCTCGAACCTAACAGAATTATCTCACTAGTTCCATTTTAAATGAATGGGACTGATGTAACAACACAGAGGAGGACACTGTAATCCCATCAGTTGTACCCTCATTAGTATGTTATATGCAAGCAGCAGCTTTCCAGGAAAACAACATCAAGTAAGCATGTTTGCTCCACAACAGTATTCAAGGGTTGAAAAAAAAAACTACTTATTTCAGTTTTTGTTGTGTTCTGGCAGGTTTGGATTGTATAAAACTTCATGGCAAAATAAAAACTATATTTTTTTCAGTTTCTACCCGTAAAGGCTCTTTAATGGAAAATTTCAACCTGAACTCAAAAAAAAGTATGTGTTTTGTTTCACTATACATCGGATACCTCAATGCATTAAAACCACTTTTTTTTTTTTTTTTACATTGCAATGTTTACCACAAAGTGACTGTCATCTGGCCATCCATGCCGAGATGATCTTGTTTTACTGCATTATCTTCTGGTTCCCAAAATCTGTTTAAAGTCCCCTTTACAAGAGTCATGCTAGAAATTTAAAAAAAGAAATTACTTCTTTAACTTCCACTTAAGAACAACATATGGGTGAATCACAAGCATCTTCCACAGCAGAGCTTCAGAAGCTTAACTACTACTACTTTTTGCCTGAATTACCCTAATATGCATTGTTCTTCACTTCAACCCATTCAAACTAGTTTTATACCCCAACAAAATAAACATCAGTTTTTTTCCCAAATATGTCAATCTGTAGTCCTTCAAGTACTTCCAGACCTTTGCTCATAGTATTGGCACCTCTAGAAAAGTATCACATGCAAACTACTACTGCCATTCACAAGTATGCAGTGGGGCAATATTTTAGCAATCATGAATGGTGGATAAATTTGCGGACGTCTTCAAAAGTATTTTTTATATAAACGTACAGCTGTACAGAGCTTACCAAAACTGTAAATGTCTTACTCATCAACCCTGCAGTATTCTCCTATACTTAAAAATGCAGGCCTCATGTCAGATGTACGATCCTGGAAATGTAAAGCTTTGGTGGCCTGGCCAGATGTCAGCAGTGATAAACCCATTCATTTATGGAGAAAGGTGTCTCCTGCTATCTCTACCCATATAATGTAAGCAATACCAATAAAAAAAAACACACACACAACAACAACATGTTCTGTCCTTGAATTTGTGTTATGCTATTTCTTTTAATGGTACATTTCTAATTGAAACACAAGTGTCTATGTGGTTTCATTTTCTTGTAACCATAGTCTTTTAGCATGATAAACTGGTAGTTAATATCTGTATTCTACATAAAACTAAAACAGTACCATGTATAAATATGTTGCACTTACAGAAAAGAATACTTCCAATAACTGGAAAAAAATGAAAATAAATATGATCAGCTATGTCCGCTACACCAAAGGCAATGGCAAAGTCATAACACACACTGCACAGATTTTATAAATACTAACATCAGCAAGACTGAAGACTCCCTCTGAAAGATTGTGGAGAGTACTTGATAGCAAAGGTACAGTGAAAGTACAGGTTTTCCAGTTGTTTGACTAATTTTATATCATTGCTGGCTGACTTCAGAGTTGTGTACTGTTATTTTTGCTTCACTGTATAGTGTTTCAGATCTCTGCTGAAGGTGTATTTCCCCTCTCCACCTATTTCTCTGTGTCTTAAGTTGGTATAACTGGTTTTACATCCTGTGTGTTATCTGACCATCTCAAGGATTACTTGCATAAAGTTAGACCCTCTTAGTAAAAAAGTCTGCATATCATTGCTGGAGCCATCCTGTGACCTGAAAGAGTGCTCTTCAAACTATCTGGAGATATACAGAGCTGAGTAAATTTTTCTGGCACTTCAGAGTTGTGTACTGGTAACTGTTGTTTAATTTTATATCATTGCTGGCTGACTTCAGAGTTGTGCACTGTTATTTTTGCTTCACTGTATAGTTTTTCAGATCTCTGCTGAAGGTGTTAGTTTTCCCATAGCCACGCTCCCTATTCCTGTGTTATTTAAATTTGGAGGTTTTTGCAGTTGCCCGCCCCCACTGTAGATTTGATCTGGGACACTCTCCCCAGTCCCATCTCTTTACCTCAATCTACCTAATAGACTCATTCTGCATTGTTTTTAGTCATTTTTAATTTAATTGCATTTTTTAAACTGTTTGGTCTAACATTGCTACATTCTCAAGTGTGCTAGCTTGCACTGCATTTGAATTGTTTTGACTGCTGCTTTAGCTACTTTTCTGCATATACAAAAAAAAAAAATTCCTGTAACTAGTGTAGTCCAGATTCAGATTTGCTGTATCCAGGACTGTATGTAAGCTTCTGAGCACCCCCCCCCCAAGCTTTCTGTGTTGGAGGGAAGCCTTCTAGCTTATCAGTGGGAGTGGTAAGCACTAAGTAACCTATCTACCACATAAGAAGTGGTTCTGGCCCAGAAATTGTAGTTATTGGCCATTTGGGCAGTTTTTCCATCAGTCTCAACTTTCTGATTTAAAAAGCCCACAAGTCCACTTGTCCCCCCCCTTCCTGTAACTAGTTTAGTCCAGATACAGATTCTTACTTTTAGCACTTGAATTTGCTTATTCGTGATCAGCACTTGTTCAGAACTTGTAAGCACTAAATAACCTACTAATTACTACAGCACTCAACCTTCCTCATTACTTAGAGGAAAACAGTTTTAGTACTTACTTTTCTCACTTGCTTAGAGAAAAACAGCTCTTGTACTCACTTTCCTCACTTATCTAGAGGAAAATAGTTTTTTATTCAGGCATGTCCAAGGGTCAGCTCCCAGTGTTCTCTCCTGTCTATCTGATGAATCTGGGCATCTTGGGGCAATGTTGAAATTGCCTCATGTACACAGACAACCCTCTCCTCCTACCACCCAACACTACAACCTGTGACAGATGCACTTATCTAGCCAAACTGGAGGTAAAGCTCTCTCCAATCAAGACAGAACTTGACAGTCAAGAGGAGAAGGTAAACACTTGCACCACACCACACTCCTCACATAGTCTCACTAAATCTACACCATCAAAATCCACACATAGAAACACAAAAACATTCGCGGAGGCTCTCAATAATAATCTGCTCAAGCAACAGAGACCTCCAAAGCAGAAATGCAAGCAACCTCCACCCCCCAACACAACCCCCAACACAACCCAAATGACACAGCCCGCAGACTCAGTGTGCCACTCAACCACAGCCAATAAGGCAAAACAACATACCCAACACACTAGTCATAGGCGACTCTATAGTCAGGCACACTGATGTCCCACTTACCAGGCTAAACAAGGAGAAGATTACTGTCAGCTGCCTGTCGGGTGCCAGGATCTGCCACATAACCCACGCACACAGGCCACTCCACAACAAGTACAAATATGACTCTTGTTGGTGTGAACGACCCAAGACATTCCTCCCTGGACTACATGAAAAGAGACATGGAAGAGCTCTCCGATCTTGTAGCCCATGCAGGTATGACCCTAGCCCTGAGTAGCATTCTACCATCACCCAGAATGATGCCGCAGTACAAGGACAAAATGATTGACTTCAACAATTGGCTAAGCTTCTGGTGCCATTCTAAAGGAATCCAGTATCTGTCTGCCTGGGATGACATGGTCGACAGACCACGATGCTTTGCCAGAGATGGCCTGCACCTGTCACCCCTCGGATTCCGGATACTGGCTAAGGTTCTTGCCGGCCCTATAGTGCCTTTTTTAGGCAAGGTTCAAATGACAAATTCACCACCGTAACAGGAACAGGCAAGCAAAAACTGAGAGTGATGCTACTCAATGCTAGAAGTCTAAATCTCAAAATGCACTCACTCGAGGCACTCCTTAAAATGGAGAACATCGATATCTGTGCAGTGACTGAGACCTGGTTCAAGGCTCCAAAGAGCACCCCTGCACTACCAAGCTATAACTCATACCACACTTTTTCGGCCATGTAACCTGGACCAGAAAGGTGTGTCCATATTCATTAAGGATATCCACACCTCCAGGCTAGTTGCTCAGCATAATGCAGCCAAGGTTATCCAAGTGCAACTAACTCCGGGCAAAACTGCAATCCAAACTGTAGCTTGCTACAGATCACCCACCATGCCCCAGGATTCCCACTCCTCTTTTCTTGATGTACTGGAAAATATTAGGGTTCAACCAAACACCCTAATAATGGGCGATTTCAACTACCCCACCATTAACTGGGAAAACTACTCATGTACCAACTCCTTCGCTCAACGCTTTCGGGAATTCATAAACTCCAATGCCCTGGATCAATTTATCCACACCCCCCCACCTGGGACAACAATATCCTAGATCTAGTCATTACCAATAGGAGTGACCGGTGTTCCACACCTGAAGTCAACGCCTCACTGGTCCGATCCGACCATAAGGTAATTACCCTAGATATCCACATCCTGCCTCCACATCCCATTAAGGAAACCATGGTAAAAAATTTCTCCAAAGCCAACTTCATGCTTAAGACAGAAGTGGTGAACTTCATGACACCCATGCAGATGGACAATACAGTTACAACTACTGAATCCTACACAATAGCACTTTATAAGCACTTACACGAGTGCATGGATCATGCTATCCCAAACAGAACCAAGACGCTATCCTCCAAAAAAAGGAAGCCATTCTGGTGGTCCCCTGCCATAAACAAACTGTACAACAGAAGGAAGGAACTCTTGCAAAAGAGAGTAAAATCCCATGAGTGGAGGAGCTCCCTGGTCAGCCTCAGTAAGAAGCTGCGATCCCTGATGAAATCCTGCAAAGCTAGTTACGAAAACAAAATCGCCACTGATTCTAAAGACAACCACAAAGCATTCTATAGCTATGTCAAGACTCTCAATGGCAACACTCAGATCTGCTCTGAGTTACAGCGCAATGGCACTAAATATACAGACCCAACTGATACTGCCAATATCCTGGCAGATAGGTTCAGTGCTAACTTTACCCCGCTCTCAACCCCCTAAAGAGCCCATCTCTATACCGGAAGAATGCAAAGTTCCTGTAATCACGGCTGCACAGGTAAAAACCACACTCTCCAAAGCCAAGAACACAGCATCCATGGGACCAGACAACATCCCAGGCTGCATTCTACATGAACTACAGAATAAACTGGCATCCCACATAAGTACCATGTTCAATCATAGCCTCACCTCAGGCTTTTTGCCTGCTGAATGGCGCACAGCAACTGTTATCCCACTCCACAAGGAGGGAGCCACCACAGACACCGGGAACTACTGCCCCATTAGCCTGACAAGCCTGGTCTGCAAGGCCATGGAACGTATCATCATGGAACTTATAAACAAAGACATTGGTAATCGCCAAACTCTGGACCCCACCCAGTTTGGGTTTGTAAAAGGCAAATCATGTCTCCTAAACCTGATAGACTTTGAAGCAGTCACCAAAGCCATAGACAAGGGTAAGGTGGTTCACACAGCCTATCTAGATCTTGCCAAGGCTTTCAACACCATCCCCCACTCTGGAATTATAGATAAACTCACTAAACTAGGTATAAATCCCTATGTCACAAGATGGGTTGCCAAATGGCTCACTGACAGAACCCACACTGTGAAAGTAGCAGACTCCAAATCTGACTTCAGACCAGTGACAAGTGGAGTACTACAGGGTTCAGTCCTGGGTCCTCTCCTGTTTGGTATCTACTCCTCTGAAGTACAGGCTAACACAGAAGATCTTTGGCTAATGAAGTTCGCAGATGACTGCAAACTAGGAGCCATAATCGAAACTCCTAACGATTTGTACATCCTACAAAAGGGCCTCACTGAAACAGATGCCTGGTATCAAAGCCATGGCCTCAAGCTCAATGCCAAAAAGTGCATGGTCATCCCCTTTGGTAAAAACTCTGTACCCATGAACTACAACATAGGCGGTAGTATACTTAACACCGAAAGTGTGATAAGAGACCTTGGGACACAGGTGGACAGTAGTCGCTCCTTTGATAATCACATTGCCACAGTAGTCAGGAAATCCTTCTACATGGCACACCTCATCACAAAAGTGGTCATTGTTCCCCTCTACTCATCACTCATTAGACCCATTATAGAGTACAATGCCCCTTTTGGTATGTACCTCACAAGACATCTACAACAACTGGAAAGGCCGCAGAAATACCTCACAATGAGGATTACCGGCCTCAAACAGATGCCCTACGCAGACCATCTCAAAAAACTCCAGCTTTACTCAGTCGCATATCGCCTACTCAGAGGTGACCTCTGCCTAACATACAAAGCCTTGTCAAACCCACTTAAAGAAATCCCAATCCCTCCGAGCTACACACTCTAGGGACCTAAACCTTGTCACCACAATAAACAGAACATGCCGGAGGGATAGATTCCTGTCCCAGAGACTTCCCATACTCTGGAATAAAACTACCTATCTATATCAAACAAAGCTCCTCATTAGCACTCTTAAAATTCACCCTGGGGATCACCTCTGTGGCTCTGCTCATCAGTGGCTCAGGAAAATAATTTTCTTGGGTGGCAAAAGCCAGGGTACCTTTTTGGCTGGGCTTGTATAGGCCCCAGGGCCGATAGCCTAGTACCTACCTATGAACCTGTGGTATATCATGCAGGTGGACAAACTTTTCTGAAGCAAGCTGAGGTTAAGCTTCTGAAACATACTGGAAAAGCAAAGCAGACAAACCTCACAGTCACAAACAGCATGACAGGATGGACGTTTCCTAAGGGGACTTCAGCTCATGAGATAAAAGGAGGCCTATAGCATTCACTAACACTGACTATTTATTTAACATTTAAATAAAACAAAAATAGACTCCAGACAATGAGTAGGGCGAGTCCTTTTACTCTGAAGTAGTCTCACATCGAGACGAAAGCGCTCATCTTTTGGTGGATTTACAATACATTTTAAGAGGACTCACCCTAACCGTAGTCTGGAACTATTTTTGTTTTATTTAGTTGTTTTCTATCTATTTTGGTTTATTTATTTTAACATTTGTTGACTGGGATAGTCCGACTGGATACATGTCCATTTTCAGCGGAGGCCCGGGGAGAAAAGTTACACAAAAATAAATAATAATAATAATAATAATAATAATAATAGTACAATAATAATCAAAGACAGCAAAAGGATGTAGATACATCATTTCAGAAGGTATGACAGTAGGAATACACTGGCACATGCTAAAAACAGAGCGAGAAAAAAATATAAAATAGATAATTCAACAAATGTAAACCACTATAACACTTTGGAAAGAAACAAGTTATCTTTGTAAGCCATATGGTACAAAGGAAATTCTTTGGTGGGAAAGGGAAGAGGGAACAGACAGAAGCAAGTAGAATCTATTGTCACTATAGACTCAAAGAGCGTATGATTCCACACTAATTTGAAAAACTGCAAAAGATTACGAATGGAAAGCTACAAAAAACGGTTGTCAAGAGAGATGTATCAAAATTTGTATATACAATAAATAACCAATTAATGTAATGTAACCAGAGGTATTGAACAAGGTTGCCCTCGGAGTGCATTTCATTTGCTATTTGTATGAATTAAATAATAGTACAGCCTAGTTAAACTGCAGCACTATACATGCAAAATAAATGGAAATGTTTGGTTTTCCTCAGATTTTGTCATACAACTATACAGTTTAAATAGACCCAGACCAAATAGTTAAAAGGAAAATTATAACCATTATTCTGAGAAATTTTACAATTTGGATTGCAATCAAATGTAAATGTGCAAACTGTGCACACCACATGATACAGGTAGGAAGCATAAAGCTTGCTGTATTAGGGCAACATAATTTTCTTGCAGAAGTTTAACTCTTGATATAGTATAGTAGAGAAGGAGGTACTTGAAAACATGATTTAAGAGAGATCGGATGTTCTAGTTAAATCATATAAAGCAGGATTTGTTATACAAGTAACAAGTAAAAACAGGCATCAAGGTGGTTCAAAAAACACAGCCCCCTGCAGGTACAGCAAGTGCACGGCTCAAAGAACAGTATACAAGTAACAAAATGTAAAGAGGCAGCACAAAGTGGAGTGAAAAATAAAGATATTTAATATGGCAAACAAAAACAGACCGGTTTCGGCAATAATTACATAGCCTTCCTCAGTGTAAAGAGACTTCCACAAATAGCCATATAATATACAGGATGATAAATTAACAAAAAATACTGATTGGTTGATCATAATTGCTCATTGAGCCCAGGTGGAAATACTCCACCTAATTTGATTATCCATTTTCTTTCTGATTGAGAAAACTGCGCCAACCAACATTATTTCTTCTGTCACCAACAATGTCTATAATAGTAAATCTGAAAATTACAGCTGGATGAGTTAGAACTTGTTTATACAAAGCATTAGTAATACTCATATTTTTAATGTCACTCACATGTTCACTAATGCGATGTTTAGCTGGTCTGGAAGTCTGTCCAACATAAAACGCAGAACACGAGGAGGTGGCTAAATAAATAACCCAATCACTAGCACATTGGCAAAAAATTTATATCAAACACCATGCCGTGTTTCTGCTAGTAAACCGTTTTGTTTACTCGAATACAATGGACACAATGCCCACATGGATAACATCCAAAGAGATGATCCCCATCAGAGTGGTTTGTTTCTGTGAGTGAAAACCAATAAAGTCATGTTTACAGTGGTTAAAATGGGAAACTAATTTTCTCCCCCTCCTATATAAAATGGACATCTGGCCATTAGCATGTTGGAGAGCCTCACATCCCCCATGAAAATATTTCAATTTTGTTGAATAACCTGCAAAAGTGTGTGAGTATTGCGCCCAAATGTTGTTATGAATCTGACTGGCATTAATGATTGGGCTGTCCTGTCCTTATACATCACGAGTTCCTTCCTATCTAAAGATGAAACTTCCCGACAAGCCATGGTGATGGTACATAGGTTCAAGGCTCGGTGATATAAGTCTGGTACTAAATCCTTTCTGAAATATTCATACTTGTTGGGATCTGAACAAAAACGTTTAATTCGTAAGAACTGAGACTTGGATATGCTGAGTATAATATGAGGCGGATGACGACTGGAAGCATGCAACAGTGAGCTGTATTAAGGAAATTTGCGAAAAACTTGTGTAGCCACAGAATGATCAGGATTCCTGTTAATTAGGACATCAAGAAAGGTGATTTGATTCAAATCATAATTACAGGTAAACTGAATACCCCATTTGTTGCCATTAATATAATCCAAAAACTCATTTAAATATGTAACGTCTGCTTTCCATACTAACCAACAATCGTTGCGATAATCGACGCTATATGTCGATGTCAGCCAAAAACAGATTGTGAAGGTGATCATAGATCACGTGTTCTTCTATATAAGCCATAAATAAACCAGCATATATGAGGGCAAAAGAAGCCCCCATAGCTGTCCCCTGTGTTTGCCAAAAGCAACAATCCTTATGGCAAAAAACATTTTTAGTTAGTACATGTTCTGTTAGCCCAATAAGAATGGCGTTGAATCCAGGCGGGTAAAATTCTGACACTGTCAACCAATATTTAAGGGCAATAAGGCCTGCCCAATGGGGGATATTTGTATACAATGCTAAAACATCCAGTGTACCCAACAGCCAACCCGGTTCATTCTGAGTATCAGCTAAGATTTGAAGAAACTCTGTTGTGTCCTGGATACGGGCTCTGACGTGTTTGAGAAGTGGACGAAGATACTGTGTCAAAAAGGCTGGCAATGGTTCCGTGAGGGAACCCCTACCAAATACGATAGGTCTACCAGGGGGATCTTGTATTAATTTATGAACATTGGGTAACATGTACAGATACTGATGTTTAGGATCACTAACCATAAGGTGTTTGGAAGTGGTAGTGGATATAATGCCTTCCTCCACTGCTAGACTTAAGAAACTATCTCTCGGTTGTTTAAATATTCCCGTGGGGTCCAAAAGCATGGGCATATAATACAAACAGTCTGTTATTCAATTGTCTCAGGTGTCAGTATCATATTTTGCCCAATCCATAACCACAACCGCACCCCTCTTGTCTGCTGGTATAATGACTAGATCCTGGCTTGTTGTTGGATCTTTGAGAGATTATGTGGTTTGGGCACCATATCCAGATAATGTAAATGTAGGTCTTTGAGTACCCTGTTAAGAAACAATTGAACAGTGGACTGCATCGGGGGCATAAAACTGGATTTATGAAAATGAAAAGATATCAAAAAATAGTTTAAGATTCAATGTATGACAAAATGAATGAACAACATCAGCAAAAACATCCTCACATACAAAACATGTGGGAACAAAATTGAGGCCTTTATTCAATAGTTCAACCTGAGTAGGTGTAAGGGAATGGGAAGATATATTAAGAACATTGTGAAATTCTGTTATTTGTTGGTCATGATCTGTAATAAGGTCGCTACATCGGGTAACCTTGTGGTGTTTGCGCCATTGCCCTGCGTCTCCTAACCCTAAAGGGGTGTCCGAATTGCTGTGCTTAGGTGTGGGTGATGTCATATGTGGTCTTTCAGAATCTGTCATGGAGGAGGAATCATCCCCTGAGGTACCCCCAGATAGAGTCATTGTTTTTCTAAGTATCGACCTGGGGCACTTTCTCTTTTTTAGTTTGGTCCCAGTATTAGCAAATTTAACATTCGTCTTGGGTCCAAATGGTCTCCCTCAATCATAATCAGCCTGATCCCTATTAAACTTGTGTGTTTCTCCAAAATCAATAGTTCATTGCTAAGCTGTTGGAGATGTGTGATGACACGCTTGCCCCTCAAATTGTTAGATTTCCTCGTATATTTTGGTGACCTCCACCATGTCCAAATCTATACATCTATTATAACATGCCGCTAAAGCCTCTACAAAACCCATAGAGGCATGTTGCTGCAGATAACCATTGTTGGTCCAATTCCTGATTGATGTCTGGCACAAATGGCTGAATGCAGACACGAAGTCCCCTATGACAAATATTACTGGCTAAATAAGCCTTGAAAAGCTGAAGGTGCCACACATTAGTCTGCAAGGATTTCATGTTCTTGGACAATCTTGAGAAAACCCTCATTGCCCGTGGGTGTGGGATGGATATGGTCCAATGAATCCCCGGAATTCCCCTGGGTACCCAGCCCAAAGATCCCAATGTCATCCCGATCAGTGGACAAACCCTTAAGGAGTTGACCCAAATCCATAATTAACAAATAATATAGAGTATGGCTCTGCCCAAAAGAATAAAAGTCTGTGTGTATATATATATATATCTATATATATATATATATATATATATATATATATATATATATATATATATATATCAAAAAAGGTGTAATGGAGCAGCAAGTGTGGAATACAAATCCCAATAATCACATTATATATATATATATATATATATATATATATATATATATATATATATATATATATATACACACACACGCACACCACAACAATAAGATAACACTACCACCTATTTAATACGAGCACAAATACCCGTCTTGCATTGATGGAAAATGATGATAGAAGACTTAGAAAACAGCCACTGAGTAAGTCGCCTGAAAAAACATGGAATCAGGGAACACCAAAGTCCAACAATAGCCCATACCCATCAGGGAGCTGTATAACCAAAATAATGATCAATATGATTGGAACCCGATCATCAAAACAAAATGGTAGTGCTATGTGCCCCTGATATATAAATTCTAAATAAAAAAATGTCTGTAAACAGAGGACAATAACAGCCACTACCCATACCAAACCAAGCTTTTCATCATGATGAGTAGTGCTACGGACCTAGGTATGACGGCTCCAATGCTCATACAAAGCTGTAGAGAATAACAGTGGCAAAAGCCTATGTCAACTGTGCATAATTCATGGAATGATACCACATCTCCAGGATCCTATGGTAAAAAAAAAGGAAGGATCCAAAAT